>NW_018407907.1:629725-632134 GCF_002113885.1 Mizuhopecten yessoensis | reverse complement strand
AGCATAAAACATCTATAGGAGATTGTACCGTGACACTTACCTTCTACATAGCATAAAACATCTACAGGAGAGTGTACCGTGACACTTACCTTCTACAAAGCATACAACATCTATAGGAGATTGTACCGTGACACTTACCTTCTACATAGCATAAAACATCTATAGGAGAGTGTACCGTGACACTTACCTTCTACATAACATAAAACATCCATAGGAGAGTGTACCGTGACACTTACCTTCTACATAGCATAAAACATATATAGGAGAGTGTACCATGACGCTTGCCTTCCCTACAGTATGAAGCTTGCACATAGAGTAATGATTCGTGTTTACAATATATAACATGATAAAGTACGTATTGTTTTAGATCGGGTTTACTTATCTTTCCCGACATACACGTCACGTGTTTCACTGTCCACTTTTCCAAACACTCAGTTGTTCAAGTGATCAACAATATGACTACAATTTACATGTACTAAACACCAATATCTATTTTTTCGTTTGTTGTTATTCCAGTACTGTACAACAGTATAAGTTTTGTTTGTTTTTTTTTTTTCATGTATCTACATATGAAGAATGAGTGTTACATATTAAGCTACACGTGCACACGGCATAAGATCTGTGATATTCATCAGTTATGTTATATTGGTTCTTTGATCAATTCTTTTAAACTGAAACGCATGGAATGGTATTGGGAAGCTGTTTTATTTGTTTAATTATTTTTAATAGTAGGCATGTTCCTAATCTTTCACTTTAATTTGTATTGCACACATCAGCATATAGAGAAATAAAATTAAAAAAAAAGAAATAAAATTAATAAATTAATTAAAATTTATTGACTTTATTTTTATCACAATTCATATGCTATTTTCAGGTCAAAATTATTGTTTCGCTTTTTGTGATATATACAGAGGGCATTGCTGAATTGTGTGCTACATACGTATACATTCATGTAACTCATTGATCAACGAGCGCGGCGCGGGTTGGGGTAGTAGTACAAGTTTTATCCACTTTCCCAAGGGAGGTCATCCGTACATAACTTCCGCTAATAACTCGGCAAAGCATGAAATGTCATTTCAAGACGGTTATGGGTTTCCACAAGTGTATTACCTGCACGTGTTGTTTAAAATGACTCATATTTCAAATACAGGGAAAGGTCACAAACGTATGTAAGCGATACAAGGAGGTTAAGCATGCAGGATGGCGACTGAGGTAGTTAAGGAATGTAATAAGGAGGGGTCCACGCCTACCAACATTTCGATGACTATGGACAAGAGCAGGCCTGTCTGGATCGTATGTCCACCTGAAGAAGCGTTCGGAGATGTCCAGTGTAATGAGCCTTGCCCATTAGAAAACTGTGGTCAGATCTTCTCCAATACTAGCTGTTTACGTATGCACGTGACGAAAACGCATGGCATTGTACAGGTTAAAATCAAATATTTACCTTTGAGGAAAACAGCATCGTTTTTCAAAATTCGGAGAAAGATATCTCATAAACAAGCATAATTCTGATATAAATATGTTTTAAAAAGATAATGTTATTAAAAGTATGGTTATCTCATTCTCTACCAGATGTGTGACAGGGGGGTATGCTTCTTGTCTGAAAAACTTATACCCCTGCAACAACAAAATAAATAAAAAATTGAAAGGGTGGAGGTACTATTTATCAGTCACAAAATGTCGGGTCTCACTTAAAAGCGTCTTCAACCGCCAGCAAGCGTCTTCAAATGACAACAAGCGTCGCCAGACAAAATCTTCAAAAATACTGAATAAAGTAAGCAACATCAGAAGATATGTTGTTAATATGACTATAATACACCCCTGTACCAAATTTCAATTTGATATTTGATAAAATGACCAAGTTATGATGAATTGAATTTTTACGATGTAGCACATGTGTGTATATGCGTGTAAAGTGAAGAAAGCGTCGCCAGATAATATTGGTAAAATTACTCGCTAAAGTAAGCGACATCAGAGGATATGTTATTAGTTAGACTTTTATTGATATTTACTCCAAATTTCAGCTCGATATTTAAAAACATGATCAAGTTATGTTTAATTAATAATTACGATTGGCGGCGTGGCATACGTGTGTGAATATAGAACACTACAGATCGTAAAGCGTCTTCAGACAATACCTCGAATATTAGCCTTTAATGTAAGCGACATCAGAAGATATGTTTTTAGGTCACCTGAGCTTTGCTCAAGTGACCTATTCCAATCGCTTTTCGTCCGTCGTCGTCCGTCGTGCGTAAACTTTTACATTTTCAACTTCTTCTCAAGAACCAGTGGATGGATTTTTTTCAAACTTGGTCAGAATCATCCTTGGTAGATGAGGCTTCAAAATTGTAAAATTGGGATTCCTACCCCAACCCCTGGGGCCAGGGCGGGGCCCCAAAGGGAAAATTA
>NW_018407907.1:433446-627651 GCF_002113885.1 Mizuhopecten yessoensis | reverse complement strand
ATTTTCAGCAGAAAATTGCTCAAACTTAGTCAGAATCATCTTGGGTAAATGAGAGTTTTACTTTGTAAAATTAGGATTCCTGCCCCATCCCCAGGGGCTAGGGCGGGGCCCCAAAGGGAACATTTACCAATATTTTCAAATTCTTATCCATTGATGACATGACAAGTATTGTATTTCACTTAGTTTACATGCTGATTTCCACATCACATCTAAACAATAAAATAAAGCTACCAGTATCTATGATATAACTCAGGTGACCGCTAAGGCCCTTGGGCCTCTTGTTCATATAACTATGATACACCTTTATACCAAACTTCAGGTAAAAATTTGGATAAATGACCGAGTAATGATGTTTTTGATTATTACGATCGACAGCTTGGCACACGTGTGTGAATAGAACTCGACAGATTGTAAAGCGTCTTCAAACAAAATCTCTAAAATTAATCTATTAAGTAAGCGACATCAGAAGATATGTTATTCATATATTTTCACATCTTGAATCCCGTCTGGTAGGGGATGCGTAAGTGTTGTGAAAGCGTAAAAAAGTTCTTCTTTTAGCGTAATTGTCATCAGGTAACTTAGTTACAACTTTTGTTGTTAAACAGGACCGTGCGTTTCGGTGCAATTCAATTCGCGCGAACACGTTTTCGCGTCACTGTTTTTTTGCGATTGCTGCGGTTTTAAGTATTGTTAACATACCATTTGTAGATATTAAAAAGTATGTTTTCTTCCACACACTTTTCCAGTCCCCTAGAAGTTTGATGATGTGATTCATCAATTCGCAATTGTTGTTTTTCCAACCTTTTGGAATTGCACAATCTCGATTCAATCACCCTGCGCTTAATCGTTGGTAAAATCTGTACTGACCAATATCTTCCTAAACGTGTTCTTTACGACTCGTCAATCTTTTGTGCAATGGTATTGAATTCTTTTATTGAATCACAATTCAATAAATCATCTTCACCAAAGATTGATGACATGATCGGGGCCTTTTCTTTATCAGTCATGCCAATTTTAACTGACAAATGTCTCGACACATTTTCCTGTATGTGTCGTGTACAGAAAGGTTTTGACTAGCGTTGTTCTGTCAAAGACTGCGCTAGTCGCCTGCTTAAACGACCCTTTTCAGGGCCACCATCTAACTCAAAAAGTCATGAGAAACTTGAAAATTATGCATCCCCTCCCACTATATTAGTTATAATAAAAAAAATATAAAGATAATTAAACACATTGTTAATCGTAATTATTCTTAGTCGGTAACAGTTAAAATCTACATTGTTCAATAAATACGATATTGTTATTCTTGACACATCTGATTAAAGGGGTATCAATGTTTATATAGCAATATATTCTAACTGTGTTACCTATGCCAGAGACGTATAACACATACACGTCTCTGCCTTTGCGAAGCCCTACGTATACCCTACGTACACATATGTGGCACAGCGTATAGCTAAATATCTGTACATCGTATGAATTGAATTCACGATAACTCAATCATTTTTCAACAAATCAAATTAAAATTTGGTATATAATTGTATCATAGTCATATGAATAACATATATCTCATGATGTCGCTTACTTTATCAATTATTTTAAGAGGTAAAGTCTGAAGACGCTTCTTGATCTATAACAGTTTTATTAACACACGTGTGCCAAGCCGACGATAGTAAAATAATAAATTCACGATAACTCAGTCAATTTTTCATATATCTAAGTGAAATTTGACTCGATAACTTTTTCAAATATCGAGCTGAAATTTGGAATACATATCAATAAAAGTCTTAACTAATAACATATCCTCTGATGTCGCTTACTTTAGCGGGTAATTGTAACGATATTATCTGGCGACGCTTTCTTCACTTTACATGCTAATACACAAATATGTGCTACGCTGCAATCGTAAAAATTCAATTCATCATAACTCAGTCATTTTATCATATATCAAATTGAAATTTGGCACAGAGGTGTATTATAGTCATATTAGCAACATATCTTCTGATGTCGCTTACTTTATTCAGTATTTTAAAAGATTTTGTCTGGCAACACTTGTTGTCACTTGAAGACGCTTGTTGTCGGTTGAAGACGCTTTTAAGTGAGACCGCAAAATGTCTAATCTACATCTAATACTCCACAGAGACCAGATTGGCTTTAATGTGGAGGAGGTTAAGTATACATGCAATATTTACAAATGTAGCTTCAGTCCTGTCTCGATCATTTCTCTAAAGGTTTTAAGCTTGAATATACCTACTCCAGTATATTGGAATACATAAAAGTTGAGGGGAAATGCAGCCACAAATATGAAATTATAACCCTTTCTATAGCAAGCCTTCAACATTTCGAGGGTCAAAAGCCATTCAAGGAGGTCATTTACATAATGTACCCCAATGCCACATACAGGGGTTAACTGGAACCCTGTACTCTTGTAAAAGATGTTGATTAATTAGGTCGCCTTACAAGAGTCAGCTGTAGGAAATTTCTTTTTAGCTCAGCGGTCGAGCAATGGGCTGGATAGTCGAGGGTCACAGGTTCGATGCCCAGCGACGGCACTATCTTTATCACTATTCCTTTATCTTAGTACTTTATGCTAAAATTTTACTGGACAGCTATATAATGGCTATAAAGTTTTACTGTGTATTTTCCATAAATATCAGCAGCGTCGTTAGGTGTTGTGGTTTGAACAGTTTATGATATGATATATATATACTGTTAGCTCTTCCTCTTGAGTACCTTAATTATAAAGTTTTTGCCATTTTTCTGTGCTTTCTACTAACAGCAGAACAGAGAAATTAAGAGAACTAAATGCTATTTTTGTGTAGCCTTAAACCTGTTTTCTTGATGTAATGCATACTTGCCAACTCTCTATTTAGGAGGGGGGTTCTCGATTTTGGACACTTGGATTAAGTATATCCAACAAGTGAAATTGCTAAACTATTCCAACATTCTAAGATCTAATTATTTCATCGGAAAGAACGACTCAAATTGAGTCATTTTAAAGGTTTATTCAGTCCCGAGGGGGTTCATCTATGATTTAAATTTTGAGCACATGGACTCTCACACGTGAAAATTTCAAAAGGTTGGCAAGTATGGTCATATGTATTCAGCTGGACTACAACTGTTTTGACTTAAGTTTGTTTCTGTTGCACAGAAAAGCAGCTCTGCCCGAGACAAGGATAAGAGTGCTAACTTACCAATAGAGTACCACTGCCCGAAGACCTCATGTCCCTATAGCCTTTCCTCACCTAGACACTTCTCCTCCATGAAGCTGCTCAAACAGGTGAGCTACCACAATGCATGATATATATTTGTTATAAGGGGTAAAAGTGTTTGAAAAGTATTGTTATTTTTCAATCTCTGTATTTTGTTAGGTCATCAACTACAGTACATTCCTGATGGGAAAATGATATGACTTTGAGCTTTTTTTTGTGGCACAGTATCTGTCGTCCATCCGATTTCTTTAATTAACTTCTTATGAATTATTGACAGGATTACCAGGTATGGTCATGATCATTGCTAGTACTAATATTAAAACCGGGCCTCCTCTGACGTCGTCAGAAAGCTACAATATTGCAGCTAGATCATGGCATGTAGCTATAGCATGGTGGGAAGACAAGCTATGATTATTTATTTTTTTCAAATTAATAACTGAAACTTTACTGTCTTCAAAAATCAAATAGGTCAAAAATGTTAAAAATCAAAAAACAAGAAGCTTTTGATAATAATATGTATATTTGACATGTAGCTTGCCAGAGTGAAGGGCTCTCAACTTTTTCAAATAACCTAGACCAACTTTGAAGTAAAATCATTGAAATTAAAAAACACATTAGGTGTAGAATACTGATATTTAGTCAGTTTAAGGTAATAGGATTGTCGCCATTTCTCAGTAGAATTTATTCAAATTTTGTAGTTATATTGCTTTGAAGTAAAGAAAATGTTCTGCCACAAAAAACATAGGTTGTAAGAATTTGAAGGATTTTAAATGGAAATTTATGTAAAAAGGAGTGAATTTTTTTTTGCAAAATAATGTCAATAAAAATGATACTAACAAAGATTAGTATTGCATTAATGTATATCCATTTCATAAATGCTGAAATTGTGTAAAATTAATTATCTATAAACGATTAAAAATTGACATTTTATAATAAAACCATATACACATAGTAATTGCATGCAAGAGTTATCATTCTTGAAAAACTTCACAGTAGTAAAATAGGTAGCCGGTTTCCTGAAGTACAGAAAAATGGACACATGTGACTCATTGATTAAAAAACAACTGAATTAATGCCTGGATTGCTTTGCAATACTTTAATATTGAAAGAACACACTGTTCTGTCAATAATAAGTATACAATATTCATCAGTTTAATATTAAACATTAGAATATGCGGAAATTGTGATACTGTCTCCCTACATTGGATTTTTCGTTTAGCAATACACTCCTATGACCTTAAAAGAAGAAATACTTTACCTTGACCCACTTATCAGGTCACAGATGTTTCAGATGTGTTTTCCAAGATCATTGGATAAGAAAGTGAGCAATGTATACAGACCTTTTTTGCCTCTTGTCAAAATTTGCAGAACACCAGCACTGTGTTAAAGTCATATTGATCAATGTTTTATCTCTTTTTTTTAATTCTTTTGTTGTTACTACTTGATGTTTTCTTATATTATTATGTAATCGCTGTATCTTATTCGATCTAATAAGAATCCGGGCACTTCAGTTGCTTATGCGTATCCCAGTTGAAACAGTTCTGGTGGCATGTACAGAAATGCTCCGGGATAAACAAAGGCTCATTGACTGGATCAGTGCCGAAAATTACGAACGTAGCCAAAATGTATACCTTGTTTTTAACAAAGGATAGATAGCTTAGTAGGATGAATAGAATACAGTATGTAGAATTTGTATTATCATGAAATGGAGTAAGGCACTCTGAAAATTTGATATATTATTTTTCCTGCATTCACGTGCCTTATTAAATCTGTCATTTTATGAGATTATCTCCCCTTATTAAATCTGTCATTTTATGAGATTATCTCCCCTTATTAAATCTGTCATTTTATGAGATTATCTTCCCTGTTTTACAGCACTACAGTAAGGTCCATGCAGAGAAGAAACACAAGTGTGAGAAGTGTGGTGCTGGGTTTGGCTTGAGCCGAGACAAAGAACGTCACGAGGTTCGATGTGGCATCGTCTACAAGTGTGGGACCTGTCAGTGTCCCTACACGACGCGCGAGGCCATGCTCACACACTGTCAGCGCAAGTCACATGACCTGCCGGCCGAGATCATCAGGGCAAGAGAGGAACAATTGACTGCACAGTCAGTATATCATCCTGTTTCCATTTTGTTGAAATGTAAAGCATGAATTAGTGATGTGCTGATGATGATCTATTATAATCCAAAATAGGTCGGTTGGCTGGCCCTTTCCGATTCTGATTATCGATTACACATTCCATAATCGGTATATGGTTGATTCATTATTGAAATAAGAGTATTTAAATGTCTTCTAGTTAAAGTATGCTTTGAAAGTCACCTATTGTCAAGATTTATACTACCGTATATGATTGATAAAAATGCATAAAAGTTGCTTGGTATACTTTCATTATGAAAGAACAAAACCAAATGTATAGTGAACAACTCTGTCTATTGATGTAATAATAGTGTTCTCACTTTATTTGGGTTTCAGTCCCATAAAATCATAAATTGATTATGCAATTGATCTTTGATCGGTTTACTACTTCGGATTACAAACCGATCATCGGTTATGGTTTTAAACTGATTGCCCATCACTAGCATAGCTTCAATCAACCTGGTATTGATTCTGAAGTTAGCTTTAAGGGCCTTCTGTAGCAGCTGTAGCCTGGCCTTATTTTGACATCTACAGAGGGGTCTTTTATGTTGAGACATTGAGCCTACAGCTAAAAGCTTAAGGGGCAAGAATAATTGCAGGTCTGATCAATGCAAAAATTTCTATTGAAATGTCCTATTTTACAGCATGCTGTATTATAACTTGTCATATTAACAATGAACAGGCAAAATAGCTACTCTTAAAGAAATAGAAAGTTTACAGCTAATTTGGGGCAAATTAGAACTGAATTTGTTTTTATTATTTGTTTTCATAAAATGTACTGGTATATGTATGAAATTGTTTGGACCAGTATATTTCTCCTCATGGCAAGTACTTCTTTTACTTGCCAATGGTCCAAATACAAGTTCTTTTCCCTGTATAAAAAAGTACAAAATGGACACAGTTTATGAAATTAAGTATTTGCAAACTATAAGTTTATATCTACAGTATCTGGAAAATTGTAAAAGTTATCACTCACCAGATACACCTTGTAGGTGAAGTATGAAGTTAATTCTTATGTATGTATTGTGTGTTTACAGAAAGATGAAGAAGTTAAAGAGACGACAGGTAGAGAACCAACTTCCTGACCCCTTCAGGGGCCACCCACCTCCGAAAGTAATCCTGGTCAACATCCAACCGACCCCACCAAGTCTTCCAACAAAGCTGTGCGCACGTGGCACAAAAGTCACACACCACAAACCCATTCTCTGCAAGCCAACTCCAAACATCAATTTGATCCCCTTAACCAGGGTCACAGTGACTCTTGACAATGTTAAAGTAAACCAGAAGAAAGATAACGCTGAACGAAATATTGCCACTGTGAACAGTTCACAAGACAAGGGAGATAATTCAAGCGATGTGCAGAGTAACAAGAGTTGTGACACGAACATTGGTCAATTCCAGATTGCAAACACTCAAACACCAGCTCCAGTGATGGAGACGGGTATGCAGACAAATGTTACGATTCCCCTCAGGAAGACGACAGGTCATCAACGGAACGCTGCACAGACACAGACAACAGGGGACCTCATATTACAGGCTGCCATGGCAACTGCCAATATTCCAATTCATAAATCGTCTGTTGGGACACAGATGACCCCAAGGTCAAAGTTAAGGGCAATCAAACAAGGCAGTGTATGTTCCAGTGAGACACAGACAGTAAATGTTCAGGCAACCGCCAGGAAACGACGACGACGTAAAGGACCGATCCTCGGGGCGCCGTTGAGAATGGACTCGACCTGCCAGACAACTGCTGGTCGGCCACTTGCTCTGGTCACCATGACTAGTGATTCAACATGTCAGGTTGAGAGCGTGGGGATGATGAGTACGTGTGTTCAGACTAACAGGATGGTCGACAACATAAGTCAGACTCAAGATGTCAACCCTGACGATGTCTCCCTGTACGCCTCTTCCACTGCACAGCAAGTAGCAAGTAACAACCAATCAAAGACGAGACCTCTGTTTGTGTCTCCCATACCAGACACCACAGACAATGGAGTTAATGATACAAGTAGACACAGAGTTACACGAAAACGGTCGAGAGCCACAGTTAATAATCAACGTAGGAAAAGTACTTCAACGGCAACAAGTTGCTCAGCAATGAAAGTGCCGAAGAAACATTCTGGCAGCATGGCTGTGCAAACTACACCAAATGCTGTTCCCAACTTTGGTCCTAGAGTTTCATTGAATACCAGTAGTAATTTAAGCCAGGGAACATCAACAGATCTAGACCTTGGAGATGAGTTTCAGAACTTTCTGATGTCCACTTGTCGAGACATTTCTGTGGGGACGGATATTGACGACACCCAGCCTACCACTGCCAGTGACGCAGTTTATACAAAACGCATGTCTACTGCAACCTTTAATGCTTTTGTAGAAGCATCAACTCAAGTCACGGATATCAGGAACCCAACAACGTCCAGTGCTACACAGTTCAACGTTACACCAACCAGTGTGTTTTGTGGAGGCACTGCAAGGAGTCATGATGCTGGTTCAATGACCTGCGACCTGCAGCAGAGCATCAGCGGGTTTGTTTCGCTGACTGACTCGGAAGTGCAGACTTTGTCGTCTGCATCTGACCTTGACACGCTGTTACAGACAGCTCAGACTAACACTGATGCCCCGGACACGCTGATGGACATGCATACTCAGACCATCAACGACTTTGATGTGTTTGACTTGTTAATGAACAACATGGAAACCCAGACAACGGATGACCTTGACCTCGATACCTTCACCTTCACGGATATACAGACTCAGACCATGTTTGATTTCCAACCAATGGAAGACCCAATGTCTATTGTGGGAGAAGAAACTCAATGCTCTTCGACACAAACCACGGCCAACAAGAAAGGCGGGATCGTTGACACGGCACACCAGAGCGAGGCTACTCAGACCTCCCAGGTCGATTCGACATCTCTCACAGACACACATACACAAACGCCCCTCCCTGGTCTCTTTTCCTTGACCGACACTCACACACAGACCACTCTTGATGACCTAGCCAATATCTTTGCCCAATTTGATTAATGTTAACTTTGACTATGTAAGTGAAATTATTTATATATTATGTTGTTGTTTAAACTTGTATTGTACAAGGGAGTTAACCCACACAAATGTAAAACTTGGGTCTGAATTTTTAATACAAGAAAGTAAAAGATTTGAATGTTAGTCTAAACTGATCAAATTGAAAATAAATTAGTCTTTTTGTTTCTGTGTGATATAATACACTCTAATTCGTTTGAGATGTAACAGGCCATTTGAATGGGAGATCAAAAGAATTTACGACAATATAACCATGATATATTAATATGGCTATTGTTACTGACGTCAATGACCGTGAAACATCATAAAATGGATTATTAATGACCTCACAAACAATAGCTTGACCTATGTAGTTCTGCCTCAGTTTGAATGTGTAAAATTGTCGTTTCTTTCCTTGGCACTGGCTGATGTGAATTAGAGTGTGAATAATGGTATATCATGATTATATTACCGCAAATATCTATTTCACTGGCTCTGCTCAAAAACCCAATTTGCGAACGTATAATAACGATATACCTCCACAAATCTAAAACTACATTGGGTTATCCCTAAGTGTTGAATCTGATAATTTTGCAAAGTAACGCACAGAAAGGTGAAATTTGGGTCTAACTTTTCTTTCAAGAGAGTGGATATTTGAGTGTTACTCAAAGGCAACAATTCATCATTTTGTTATCTATTATTTATTAGAGTATTGAAACTTTTTACATCTTTGCACCAATTTTTTCTGTTGAAATATCAGCTGACCGCTCACTTTCACTCTCTGTGAAGAGTAGCTTGGTTAGCGAAGATGATTTTCCCCATAACAGAACAGATGTTCGAGGATTAAGTTTTTGGGGATAAAAAATATCAACAGTATATATATATATATAGTGCTACCTCACCATAAAAGTTATCGCCATTCTAGAAAAACATCAGGCAGACACACAATATTGGCCTCATTTTGTATCTAAATGTTTAAAAGAAGGCCATCTTGTACAATGTTTTTTTCAACTAGAAAAGAAATGATAAAATATAGTATGGGGTGCCCCCAAAATAGTTAATTCATATGACACTGTTATTAGGTGTTACTTCAAAAATATTTGCAAAAATTGGTGACCTATAGCAGTGCAGTGGATCTTTTCATCAACAGTGCATAATGTCAATGCATGACCCATAGCTTGTTTGAAAAAGTTTGTTAAAAAAACAAATTCCATAAAAAACTTAATTTATATAATATTGTACATGGCAGAAAAAGAATAGTTTAAGATCATTCAATGATATTCAATACTCATTTTTTGTATGATTGTGTTATACATGGTCATTTTTTGTTTATCATTCTACTGCACCTTTACTTATTCACGTAGGGACCCTTTAACTCATTCACCCCTGAAATTTCAAAATGAACTATTCCATCCTTTGAACTGGAAGAGTTCAAATGTGTCTTCAGGGGTGAATGAGTTCCACACTGGTCGTGGTGTGGAAATGTTCGGGTAAGGACCCTTTAACTCATTCACCCCAAAAATTTCATAATGAACTATATATTCCAACCTTTGAATTGGAGGAGTTCAAATGTGTCTTTAGTTTAACTGATCACGGTGTGAAATTTTTCGCATTGACACTGTTTCGGAAATGTAATTATTCTACATGTATATTTCAGTATTTTATATAATCTATGAAATATATATTCATGTGTGGATATTTTTCACACAAATTTACTCAACACAAACAAATGAAAAATTCCACACCGCAAAAAATCCCACTGTTACAGATCTTTTTAAATTCAGAGAACTTATACAGAAACATAGTCTTATCTCTTGGTGGTTTTTTTACTTGTATGTATTGCAATTTATTGATATATATATATATATATATATATAAACACAGGTAACTTTTCTTGTCGCATGTATATATTTATTAGGTTATACATGTACTTTACTGTAGTTGCTTTTTTATATATTTACATACATAGATCAGACTTGTTACATTGTTATTGTCAATTTGTGATAAAGATCTTATTGTGAATTCCCTTTTCTTTTTCTTTTTGCTGTATTTATTTTAGACCGAGTTAATTGTTAAAAATTAAATTATTAACTTGAAAGCTTGTCTTATGTTCTTATGTTGTTTTTCGTAATTCTATATTATTTTATTTATTATAATTATTATGCTTATTGTACTTAAAATTATGCAAATTTTCAACTTTTATTGTTGGGAAATTTTAAGTCAAATTCTATTTCTCATTCATTATACCGTATTTGACTTCAAGTAAGCGCCAGCCCCCCCCCCAAAAAAAAACCCACCCCCACACACTTTGATAATTGCTATTTCTTTTATACATCATAAACAATTATAAATATACATGAAATGTAACGTGCTCAGAGATGAAGCCATGAGAACATCCAAGTTGGCAGACTTCCATCATGCTAAATGTTTGTGAACAAGTGGGAATTCCCGTAATTAACCCCCCTCCTCTTCGACCATTTGGTAAGCCTTTATTCACTTTGGGTGGGGACCGATTTGCAGTCAAATACGGTGAAGGTATGTCCACATGTGCGCAAACTTCCACTGTACAGTAAAACCTCGTTATAATGCCATGATTTGTCAAGAAAAAAATTGGCGTTATAAAGGGCTTTGGCAATGAATTCAGGGAAACATACGAAGGAATTCTTAGGAAAATGAGAAAAATGGACCATGAAATATATTGGCGGTAAGTGGGGTTGAAAATGAAAGGAGGGGCATAATATCGAGGTTTTAATGTAACAGTTTGACGGACACAGAAATGTCTATTTCTTAAAGTGATTTTAAGAAGTCTCAGCTCTGTGTATAGTGTATCTCCAAAGGAGGATGAGTTCCAATTCGTTTTCTGAGTGACCATATATATTCTCTCCAATTTACTATTGGAAATGGTTGTGTACAAAAAATATTTTGATTTCCTTTTTCAACAAAACACCTCCATACCTCTGGATTATAAAGCAGGGAGCACTTTCCAGTTTAGATCTACAATGTATTGCTCACTGATTAAAATGAGTGATTTTGTGAAATTACTAAGAGACATGAATTGTATCCTAGTCAGGAGAATATGCACGATTCACTGTCCTATACCGGCCATACTATTTGTTTTAAGTTTGTTTTTATTTGTGGCCAAGTGGTTAAGACATCTGACATTCTGCTACCACTAGCCCTCCACCAGTGGGTCGCGGGTCCAAGACCTACATGGGGCAGTCGCCAGGTACTGGCCATTGGTAGGTGGTTTTTCTCTGGAAACTCTGGCTTTCCTCCACCATCAAAACCTGGCACGTCCTTAAATGACCATAGCTGCTAATAGGACGTAAAACACAAACAAACCAAAAGCCGAAAATTAAATATTTTTCTGAAAAATTACTGCAGACTATTTCAGAATGAATTATCTCTGCAACTCATATTCCAATTATATGCAAATACCTGGGATATAGAAAACTTTTTTGAAAAAGAGCTTACTGGTAACTTTGTAATGCCTATACACAAAAAAAGAATTGATGGGACTTTCTATAATGTACCTTACAAGCTATTTCAATGATAAATTTCAACAACAAAAAAAGAAACAGATTCATTTATGTTAAAAACATGGTTTATTGTCATAAATCAATAAAGTAATCTGATATATCAAGAAGTGAATTTTACAGAAGTCTCATACAAACTTTGCAGTTTGACTTATTGACTCATTCACCCCTGAAACTTCATAATGAAACATTCTAACCTTTGAATTGGAAGAGTTCAAGTGCGTTTTCAGGGGTAATTGAGTTCAATACTAGTGTGCTATACCCTGAGCATGGATCTAATGCAGTGTTATTTCCGCATTTATGTGGAAAATTATCAACTTGAGAAATGTTGGATTTGTGGTTCTAAAGATGGCCTGATCTGTATAGTTATTCCTTGACTGCAACTGTTAAATTCACATTTCCGCGGTAGTAACACTCCAATAATCCGGTAATACAAAAGTGCATTTAAAAACAAAAATAGACTTTTTTTTTAATACAAAAGTGCATTAAAAACAAAAATATACTTCGCTTCCGATTCCGACTGCAGTAATAATTAAAATTGTACACATCAGCCTGATCAACGGTTTCTTCCCGAAGAGAAGTCTGAAGTAAGAACATATTATCTGTGAAACCACTTTATACCCTAGTACATGTACATATGTGCTTGTGTCAAAACACTGGTTTCACCTTCTCTCTAAATCGGACAAAAAGACAGCTCAGAGGAAGACGTAAAATGCATTTGAAAATAGTATCTTGTCTAATAAATCAGTAAGGTGCCCTCTTGGGAAAATATTTTCCTTAACATTAGTTTAACAAACGTTTATAACTGTAAATGTACATATTTTAGCAGCATTCAAATTTTAGAAATTTCCATACGCTGATCACTGTGCTAATTCATGATTGCACCTATTGGGTTTCTGTTGAGTTTTCAATAGCATTCATTGTCAGTGTGCCAATTCAATGATACGCTAATCTGTTATAATTCAACAACACAGCATTACGCTGAAAAATTGTGTCAGCTGAAATAAGTACTCTTAACAGTTCTTTGTTAACTAATGTCGGATCTTATGATAAATTTGCCCCAGTTACAGAAGGGGGACAAAGGCGAAAGTTGAAATGTGGCGAAAATTTCCTGGTATATCGTACCTTCGCTTGAAATTGGTGATGCCCAACTTCACCGAACACTTACGAGCCACAACTGGTCAAAATGAACCAGGTACACAGGTTAGATTAACATAGAAACGTTACTATTAGACCAAAATATTAAGGTCACTTTGTTAAGGTTTCCTATTAAAATGCTCATTACTCTGAACTATCCCTAAAAAAAATCATAGAATTTTTTCAATAGAATGTCACCCTGGTAAAATGCTAGCCGCTTCCTACTGACTCGGCTAGGGAGAATTTCCCTTTAGCTCATTTGGTAGAGCATAAGACTAGTAAGCCAGAGGTCCCGGATTCGACTCCTACCAGAGGCATTGTAGATAGTAAATGCATATATTTGAGTGGTATACTGTAAGTTCAGCACTTATCCCCCTTTTCATAATTGTGCTAAAATTGAGCACAATATGAAAAGGGGGATAAGTGCTAAAATTACACATAAACTTCAATTGGTGCAATCATCACTTCTCTGTATATATAATTGCCTACAGCATGCATTGTGAGTGTGCTAATTCATCAATGCACTTATCTGTTAAATTCCATAATACACCAAAATTTGAGTCCACTAAAATAAGAACTTTTACAGTACCTGGTAATTCATAATTTAATACCTTGATATTACGGTATCTGTATTTTATTTTGAGCAAGCAATTGAAAAATTTTGAGTAGACTACAGAAGAACTACAACCAAATTTAACATTATATACATAACAATATGGTACACAGTGTCTAGAGTGGACTTGGTATTTTGTCTGGCTTGGTAGTGTCAATGTCTGGAGCGCTTTCACTGGTTGTCCGCGAGGCCCCTCTCTGTTTGTATTTCGGACTGTTGGATTTTACCGGCAAAACTCCCCGGTCGACCATGTCACAGATCTGTGCTACGAGTGAATTGAATGGTCCTGGTTGGTCGGCATAAACATGGTGACCCGCCCCCTTCACCACCTGTTTGAAACAGACATCACTACAGTTAGAACAACAGAATTATACACGGTGATACACCTAAACAAACGTCATTTATGAAGTCTTAAAAACAAAATACACGACACACATTTTTCCTACAGCCTCATTAGTTGGATCATAATCACATGGATGTTGGTGATTTGGGGCATTGACTTGGTGTTACTATTTTTAGAAACAGGTTAAAATTCACTTCCTGACATTTCAATCGTAACATTAAATGTTCTCTGCCAAATGTAGTACTTTCCTCCATTCAATTCCTTTCTTGTTAAATGATTAAAACTACATCTAATATAACAATTAAGGACTTTTATTTCACTGAATATGTGTTTCTATTGACCTGTTGAAGTGATGTCGACCTCAACTTCATCTCGGTCAATATTGCTTTCTTTGGTCTATAAAACCACATATTCACCTCAACAAAAGTCCATATAATATACAGTGTATCAATATTAGTGAGATTTAACTTGCTCTAGTACATCCTATTCAAATATCCCTGTGCACAACATTAAGCAGAACGCTGGAGACAGTTTAAACAAACACTTTAAGAAATAATAAACCTGAATTAATTAGCAAATTATAAACGAATGCCTAACATCTAAGTTGGTAAACACATTTGGAGCATGCATGGGGAAGGAGTGGGGGTGGTGGTGGTTTTAAAACTTTTCTATTCTTAAATGTTTTGGCAGCCTAATCGGACACCAAGGTAGAACCCAGAATTATGAATGGACCGAAACATATATCAGCACATTGTGAAGGCCATGAGAGGAACATTGTACAATTTTTAACCGAAATTCCGCAAATTTCACCTGTACGTCTACGTAGCTGGTGTTCCGTAGATACTTGACAAGATTCCCAGTGTTACTGTCCATCCATGATTTGGCTCCGTAGACCATCGTGATCGGGACGTGGTTCGCGATGTCAGTAACCCTGTGGATCATGGGTCTCTTGGCCCAGCCAATTCCCATTGTCATGTTCTTGAAGGCTGTCTCTCCACTAGTTATGTAATAAATGATAAAAAACGTTGCTTTTACCAACAACCATTCTTCCTATCAAACTGTACTAATTTAGCACATTATATACCAAATTATAAAGGATATATAATGGTTTCCCATTGAACACCATATAAATTTCATGATTTGACAGAAAACAAATACTTTTCAAAGGTGCAAAGCACGAGTGAAAGTATTGGTATGTAGCGGAACTACACTGGGTTGATCATCGGCAACCAGGCAGCTCAATTGGTTGAACGATGGTCTAGAGTTCTGAGGACCCAGGGTTTGAACCCCGGTCTGGCCATGCAATTTTTCAACTCCTACTACAGGTATATTCTGCCATACGAGTGAAATAAATATGGCATTCAACCAGGAAAACCAGGACATTTAATTTTCTAGTTATTACATTTTAAAACTACCTCTAATGAAAACAAGAGGCCCAAGGGCCTTAGCGGTCACCTTAGTTATATCATAGGTACTGGTAGCTTTATTTTATTGTTTAGATGTGATGTGGAAATCAGCATGTAAACTAAGTGAAATACAATACTTGTCATGTCATCAAAGGATAAGAATTTTAAAATATTGGTAAATGTTCCCTTTGGCGCCCCGCCCTAGCCCCTGAAAATATACCTAAAAGGGGGAACGGATGGCTCAGGGACCTGAAACTGACAATTTCAATAAAGCTCCTGATGATCTTTCTATCCATGCACTGAAATTGACTGTAGTACCTCTGAGTCTGGAGAAGATGATTTTTGAAATATTGGTAAATTTTCCCTATGGGGCCCGCCCTGGCCCCTAGAGTTGGGGTAGGAATCCCGATTTTACATTTTAAAACCATCTTCCTACAAAGATAATTCTCACCAAGTAAGAATAATTTCCTACAGAAAATTGTAAAAATATACACAAAAGTGTTATTTCCCTATATTAACTATAGTAAACTTTACCCCCTCCCACAGGGAGAATGGATGGTCCAGGGGTTCCTGAAATTTACAATTTAAATAAAGCCCCTGATGATCTTTCCATCCATACAGAGAAAATTACTGTACCTCTGAGTCTGGAGAAGATGATTTTTGAAATACTGGTTAATTTTCCCTTTTGGACCCCACCCTTGCCCCAGTGGTTGGGGTAGGAATCCCAATTTTACAATGTTGTAACCTCATCTACTAAGGATGATTCTGACCAAGTTTGAAAAAATTCCATCAAATGGTTCTTGAGAAGAAGTTGAAAATGTAAAAAGTTTATGCACAACAGACGACACACAAAGTGATCGGAATAGGTCACTTAAGCAAAGCTCAGGTGACCTAAAAATGTTACTACATCAAAACAGCTGGGGATATAATAGCGTAATATTTGGCACCATATTCTAATGGCAGAACAATGCTTGAATGAAGTAAAAACACAGTACCATTCTGATTGGTCCAAAAGTGATAAAGCATAGTCTCCTTATTTTTTAAAATTTTATTTTACCTACCCTGAACTATGTACATTTATATAACATTGATAATGACAGCAAATCTTAATAACAATAATGTTTGAAGGGAAAAATTAACACTGATAAAGTGTAAATTTATTAGTAAATTGTATTTTGGTGTACGCAACTTTAGCCTTTGCCAAGGCAGTTAGAGTTAGCTCCCTTAGCTCCCCATGCTAGTTCCGGTCTTTTAACAGCATTAGCAGAGCAAGATGGCAGTAGCCTCACAGTGCTTTATATAAATATAAAATCCAGCGACATCTCGATGAACGCTTACAATCTCAGAGAGCGATCAAGCTCACTAATGACATTCCTCCAAAATGGTGACAGCGAGGAGACCGATGATAATGTACATCGGAAAGAAAATGCTTCTCAATCTAGTGACGAACATCAGGGTGATGATGGCCGGCATGGTGCCTGTGGAGGCCCACCACCATCAGCGATGAGTGACAAACCAGAAGCCGAGCTCGAAAAGGAACTCGATAGTTTAAAAGCGGAGTTAAGAAAAGGGGCTCTCTGCAAGGAGATCGAATATTGTCGGCGGAAAATTTATGAACAAAATCGCCCCTTCGTCTCCGCCCCTCCACGTGATCGCCAGGAGGGTGGGTCATCAACAGAGAGAGAAAGACCCAGCACTTCAGGTATGAACAATTTAATTGACTTAAATTTCCAGACACTGCTGCAGAATGTGAACAATACAAAAAAGTCTAAACCCCGCCTTGTACACAATTATCTTTGGCGCGATCCCACATTGATAGACGAGGACGAAATCGTCACGTTCACCACCACAGGGGTCAAAGTAAACCGTAAAATGGACAAAGATTACTACAAAATCAGCGTTGAACAATGGGGCTATGGTAATAGCAGAATTTTAGAAGAAATGATCGAGGCAAACGAGGTGGATGTTCGTGGTATCCGTGACTACCTGGATTATACAAAAACGATAAATCGACTCTTCAGCAAGTATGTGCGCGGCAGTGTTATGCTGTATGACCGGGAATATCGGGAGGCCCAACATAGTGAAGGTTTTCGATGGGGAACGCCACAAACCGCGATACAGAACTTTCAACTTGTACCTAAGCCACCCCAAAATTGTGACAGCGAGGAGACCGATGATAATGTACATCGGAAAGAAAATGCTTCTCAATCTAGTGACGAACATCAGGGTGATGATGGCCGGCATGGTGCCTGTGGAGGCCCACCGCCATCAGCGATGAGTGACAAAAATCCATTGGTTATTGGACAAGCGATGCTGTGTTTAGATACATAGAAACAGATTTTTCGCAAAAATTGATAACGGCAATAAGGCATCAATGTCCAGAAATTGCAAGGGAAAGGGACTTTTTGTGCGAGTCCAAGACTTTTTTTTTTCTTTTTTTTTTTTTTATATTACAACAATAACGACCCCCTTAAATAGTTTTCTCCTAACTACAAGAACTGATTGGGTTGGGGATATTTTTTCATGATTTTTGTTAACTTTATTGTTTGAAAAGAAATAATTATTGTTAATGTTAATTGTGGTTGGGATAACCAAGTGAATAAATTTCTGCCCTGTTAACGTTTGTATTTGTTGATGTTTTCCACAAACTTTAGCTAGTGGAGGTTGAACCAAAATATTAATTTCACATTGTTCCAGTAAAGGGCAAATACAGGTATGTGACTGGGTGAATATGTACATTTCCTGGCAAAAAGGTCTTGGCTTACCTGGGAGTTTGTGCATTGCAGTGGTAAATATAGTCAAATATGGTATCATCATCATCCGAAAATCTGAGTTTTAAATCAGGCCGAAAGTTCCTAACAAGACTTTTACCTGGAAAAAAAAATCTATAATTATCAATAAGTAAATTATCAAGTGTTGAAATGTAATGCTTTGCCAATAACAAATTTAAATGTATGCAGATCTTATTTTTCAACATGACAGTAATTCAATGAGAGGAAATTAGGATGAATAAAAGGGCTGATTTTAATGTCATTAAATGTCATTTTTTTTTATCTTTACAAGCTTATCAGAAAAGGTAACAAAATAATCGTGAAAAAAAAATCTTCTTCATCAGAGATGGGTTGAATGGACCATAGACCTGTAAGTTAAACATATACATACATGTATACAAAAGTTGTCATCAAATGATTCAGTCAATAAAATCTGAAGTCTCATGATCAGTTTGGGCCAGCTTGTGAGACCAGAAGTGTTGTTTGATACTTTGATGTACCCGGTACATCAAAAGAATCTGTTGGTCGCGTGACAGTAACACTGACTTGCTTTGAAGTTGGGTGCCCTCCTCTTAAAGAGGACATGTATCAGTCTAGCGGTTGGTCAGATTTATTTTTACCCGACACCAATCAAATGGCTATAGCCGCTAGCTAATTTTGCTAGGACATATTCCAGGTGTGTAGAGAGTGAAAATGAGCATAACACCTGGCCCATATTCATGAAACCATTCTCATGCTCAAGTATGGATTTTGTGCTCAGGCCTAATTTCTTGTTCTTTTATAACTTAATGAATAAATCTTATTTTGTCAATGATTTGGAAACATTTTGAAGAAACTTAAAGCCAAATACTGTTTTCAATATTTACATTTGACTTTGTGATCATTTGACATTATCTAAGCGGGTTGCAAAAAAGAGGGTTTGAGCACAGAAATTGTGCTTGAGCATGAAAACGGTTTCATGAATACGGGCCCAGGAGTATCAAGGATGCTACATACCCAGAGGACCAGCTCCACGTATAGGGGCTAGTGGATTGAATGGAGACATTAGCGCTACAGAAACTTTGATCCAGAATGGAAGCTGCCGTCTTAGGTGTTTTGGAGGCTGCTCAGGAAAACCCCAAGGGTCAACCAGCACCAAATGTTTAACGCATTCCGGGTGTTTGATCGCAAACGAAGATGCTATATAACCGCCAAAACTGTGTCCAACTAGAATAAAACTGTCAAGTTTCATTTCTTTTCGCCATTCTTCCACGGAATCAACAAACTGCATCTCTGCCATGGTAGCATTCTTGCTGAAGGTGGGTCTGGCACTGTGACCGAAACCCAGCACGTCAAACGCATACACAGGTGCATTCTTGCCTAAAGAGTTCAAGTTTTGAGCCCAGAGACCTAAGCCACCCCCGAAACCATGCACAAGAACGATGGGGGTGGTTGGGCTCTTGTCAGTCCTCACAAAATCCTCATTGACTGCAATGGTCCAAATCCTCTGCTGACTTCGAGGTAACAGGACAAATTTCCCAGTAATTGCATGTTTCACACCTACAAAAGATATTTACAAGTTAAATTGTAACCTTGCAAATGTAATAGGAGCAGAGAAATGTACAACCAGACCAGAGTTCGAACCCAGGACCATTCAAACTCTAGACTGACGCTCTACCAATCGAGCTACCTTGCCACTGGCGATCGACCCAGTCCAGTTCCGCTACACAAAAACCAAAACTAATAAATATTCAATGCAGAAACTTTTATCTATAACATATTAGCTTTTAACTGAATTTCTTTGTAAATTGTAAGCTTTAAATAAATTGTTGAATCATGCTTTAACTCATTCACCCCTGCAACCTCATAATGAACTAGTCCACCCTTTGAATTGGAAGGGTTAAAATGTGTCTTCAGGGGTGAATGAGTTAAAGTAAAGTTAAACTGATCCAGATAATAATAACAGCATGTAATCAGCTTAAGTACTATTTACCTGATGAGGTGCAAACTACATGTACAAAAGTTTAAAAATTCTGAAAAATCATAAATTGTCTCTTTCATCAAACCCAAAATATTTTTTTTATCTAAATTACTTATACTTGTACAAATTACATACTAATATTCTAACATGCATGTCAACTATCCCTTTTTGCGACATCCTGACAATACTCCAGGGGTTTCACTCACCTACGCTCTCTGCACCTCTGGAATATGTCATAAAGCAAAATTGAAGTCACGCACCTATATTTGATTGGTCTCAGGTTAAACAAACCTGACCAATTGCTAAGCCTATACCATTAAATTTTAATTTACTGTCACGCATACACAGCAGCATTCATTTTATAAATATCAAGGATCCAACTAGTCTTTTCGTCTCAACCACAAGGTGGCGCATACTGAGCCTTCAATTTTGCTTTGTCATATCCCAGGGGTGCAGAGCATTTAAGTGAGCAAAACCCCTAGAATATCAAGGAAGTCTTTGAGAGGGATTGTCCCTCTCAACCTCAATATTTGCCATTTGATCCATCCAAAGGCATATAGGGCCCAGTCTGGTCCCCTATCTTGTAATTCTGACCAGATTTGTCCTTCTATGCAGACAAAGGTCCCTCTTAGAGGACAATGCCATCTTTGTATAGTTTATAATGCAAATTATACTATAAATAACTTTCAACAACACCTCATAAAGAGGTAAGAATGTCAGTCAGACCTGAACTTATTAACTCATCCACCCCTGAAGACACATAGGAACTCCTCAAATTCAAAGGTTGGAATTGTTCATTATGAAAATTCAGGGGTGAATGATTTAATTACCTCTAATTAACCTTAGAACCCCTGACTATGGATCACTGGTTGAATAGACAGGATAATATAGCTTATGAGTGCCACTGGAAGTGCAACTATATGATGATGTGAATTTAACTGTTCAAAATAATATAGGATTATAATTTAGTTGATAAAACAAAGTTTCATCCCAACACGGAACTGAGAAAGTCTCTAGAAAAGTTCCGTCTTGGGGAATTTGCTCAAAGGGACAAATTCATCTGAGGATGTGTAACATCAAATTTTACTTTATTCACAAATAATGACAAGTTTTGTACATTGTTTGTGCATAAACGATAAAATATACTTTGATATGACGTATTTCCAAACTGATGAATTTTATCGAAGACACAACATCTGAGGATGCATGGTCCAGAGGTTAAAACTTACATGTACATTAATGTATGTTCTAATAAAGTTTTTCAAATTAACAAAAAATAAAAACAAATTTGTATGTTATAGTGAAAAATACAAGATACTTACACTGCAAAAGTTTATTTTCTGCCTGAGCAAGTTGAGCCATTGATGTTGGTTTCCATGATATCCAGTTACTTGGAGCAAACCATCCTAACCTGAAACACACACATATATATATATATGTGTACCTACATTAATATAGCATCAAAGGTGAGGGTGGGGATTGGGATGCAGGGAACTCATAATCTCAGACTCAAAAATAGGGGGCTGGGCTTAGTATTTGTTGGGCCTATTAACAGAATCATATGGTACAGCATTATAATGAATTTTATTCAACCCATCCTCAAGACTCTAGGGTTAACGCTCACTTGCGCTTTCTGCACCACTGGGATATGTCATAGCAAAATTGAAGGCATGAAAATAGTTATTTGATAGGTCTTAAGGTAAAGAAACCGGACCAATTCCTAGGCTGATATATATATATATATACCTGCATGTCCTTTAATTTGCAGATAACAGAGGAGCGACACCCGACTTTAAAGCCAGTCAATTTTACCTAGACGCCCGTGAGATTCTTTTGATGTAGGATGAAGGATGAAACTAGTATTCTTGTCTCGTCTCATTCAAAAAGTGGCACACACGTGCACTGAGCCTTCGATTTTGTCATGACATATTAGGGGTGCAGAGAGCGGAAGTGAGCGTAACCCCTAGAGTATCTGGGGAAAACAAAGAACAATGTTTCCCTGCCACAACACAATAAATGTATATCATCATTAAAATAACTAAAATTTCATTTGATCGATCGCTGGTGACCAGGCATCCTCAAGCTTGATACCCCAGGGTTTACGCTCACTTACACTCTCCACAATAAGTGAGCATGTACCCCTGGAGTATTGATGATGGCAAACAGGTATCTCAATAGTTACAGCATTTGTCTAGTGTTTGGAGGGATCTTGGTTCGAATACAAGTCTGGCCGAGCATTTTTCTCTCCTGTTAAATTTAGCACCCACCTAAATATACCCACAGAACGGGTGATATTGCATGTCATGTTTATTAAGGGTCAAAGACTTTGATAGAACGGAGGTATGTAGCGGAACTGCATGAACGTTGTCGATTGCCATTTGAGGTAGCTCAATTGGTAGAGGGTCTGTCTAAAGTTGGAGGGTCCCAGGTTTGAATCCAGGTCAGGCTGTGCATTTTCCCTCTCCAGGTTCCTAGTCGGATGCTCTACCACTGAGCTAGAAGGCGACCTTAATCCTATGTACAATTAAAACCTGCCACACAATAATAACATATACATGGATATATGCTGTTATTGATAATAATTATAAGTTTCTGTGATAATTAAACACTGGAACAAATGTATCTGATTTTGAGCAAAGTAGATATGTAACTTATAAAGAAACATTGAAATATTACTTTTCAGAATGTTTTAAAAATCTGCTGGATATATGTACATGTACATGCAAGTGGTGATAATGATCTGCATGCACTTTTGGTATTTTGGGTAGGTAGAAAACTTTCAACAAAAAGACCTCAAAGACAGGCTGACCTATATATATATATGCCCGACTTCTATAGCTACAGTTCGTCTGCTGGATAACCGATACACCCGGTAGTGAAGCGGACGTAAAACCTATCAATCAATCAATCAATCAACTATAGCTACAGTTAAATTAGGACACAGGTACTAGCCTCATCTGTCATTACACCCATGATTAGTATTATGGGTGTATTGACAGACGAGGCTAGCACCTGTGTTAGGATGACCTGACACAATGACCTACAAAATGACCCAGTAAGATTAGAACGTCACGACCTCATTCCACTAAATAAACCGCTATGTCAACACTGACCCGGCTCCCCCCTTAGCTACCGTGTGTAGGCTAATTCCATAACTGGAATTAATGGACTAGGTCTGTATTATCATTCAACATTGAAAACCCATATCATCACCTTCTACCATGTCATGAAACAATGACGTCAATCGTACAACATCAACAGTGCATCGCTATTTTTAGCTATTGTTTACATTATAAACTTAAAGATTGCGAGGGTAAAGTTTGTCTTGAAGCTGTTAAATTAGTAATGGCGTTGGTGTAGCCTGGGTGGGTATATACTCACAGCAAACCGAGGGTGTGCATCAGCGCGTCTACGTAAGATCGAATAACTGTGGCCAAAAACCTACAGGGCATCATCACCGGGGGACATCACCGCATATCGTCCTCCTTTTCTAACCATGAACTAATAATGATAGGACGGATTTCTTCGTTGCTTATGGTGTACAATTCAGAGTGGTTCCGATCGGATAAATTAACCTTAATAATACGTGCGGTGATCTATGAACGGTCTTGTTACACGTTGTGAATGAAACGTAAACAATGCGTCAAATGCGTATACTAAACTAGTTGGTCGGGTATGTGATTTATCATCATGAACTGGATGGGCCTACTGTACTACGACGTACGTATACGTATAACGTATAGTACAGTAGGCCAATCGGGTTCTTTCCAAGTACGCTTGTACTGAGAAATATTTCGTAGTTTTCTGTTTGTAAATGGATATAATTTAAAGTAACTTTATCAACATAAATCAGTGGCGTACTGTAACTGTTAGGTGGGGCAGATATATTATGTAATAACTTGTAGAGGATTATTTAATGGTGTCTTCAGTATTAATAATAACAAATATATTTCACGAGTGTGACTAATATTTTGATATTTTTCTCGAGTGCGCAGCAAAATAAATGTCAAAATACTAGCCACCCTAGTGAAATATATTTGTTATAACTGAAGACACCATTCATATTTTCTATTTATTACATTTTTAAGGTATAAAACATGAAAAATGTTATGCATTAAAAACGCACGAGTGAAAAATATAAAAATAGTATAGCCACCCTCGTGAAATATATTTGGTATAACTGAAGACACCATTAAATTTGCTATTTATTACATTTTTAAAGTATAAAACATGAAAAATGTAATGTAGGGTGGGAACAGAGACGATTAATACACGTCTCTGGTGGGAATCAGAAGCGTAATAATTAGCGCCATATTCTAATGACGTCACGCTTGACAATTAAGGCTGCGCGCCATTTTTAATGGGATACTCAACGTAATTCCGACGTTTTCTGCTATTTTCTGGTATGATTGCTCATACAAAATGTTATTAATTGTATATTTATGTAAACTTAAATGCGTGTACCAAACATTTACCATAACAACCACTTATTCTACAATCCCTTCATTATGTTTCCCCTTCGAATAAAGGGAGACATATATTGTATTTGTACTGGATCTTCTTCTTCTGTCCGGGCCATAACTTTTCAACAATTAAAGATATCTTGATGAAACTTAAGATATGCATGCATAAGATGACCACTCACAGAAGGTGCATGTGCAGTGGACTGGAATTAGGTCATTGTGACCTTCAAACTTGAAGTATACCTGCATCACCCAGAGAATGTGTGCAGTGCACTGGAATTATGTCTCATGTTTCACTATACACAGAGTTATCACCCTTTGTTTAATTTTAATACCGAATTAGTTTGTCCGGAGCATAAGTTCCATGTTATTACACCTACAATGACCAATCTTACCATATTTATGTATCATGGGAAGGCGGAATCTCTCGCACTAAAATCAGGTTGTGTGCCCCACTATATACAGAGTTATGGCCCTTTGTTTTATTTTTAATACCGAAGTTTGTCCATGGTATAACTTCTAAACCATTAAAGATATTTTAATCAAACGTGAACTTTACCTGCAACACCCACAGAAGGTGTGCAGTGCACTGGAACTAGGTCTTGTGCTCAACTATATACAGAGTTATGGCCCTTTGTTTATTTTTAATACCGAAGTTTGTCCAGAGCATAAGTTCCATGTTATTTCACCTACGTTGACAAAACTTTTAAGTATCTTGGGAAGGTGGAATCTCTCGCACTAAAATCAGGTTTTGTGTCCTACTATATACAGAGTTATATCCCTTTGATTATTTCTAATACCAAAGTTTGTCCACGGCATAACTTCCATATTATTTCACCTACGTTGACCAAACTTGCTATAGTTTTAATGTATCTTGGGAAGTAGGAGAGTCGCATTCTGAATTCGGGTCTCGTGCCCCAGTATATACCGAAGTTTGTCTATTGGTTAATAAGGGGAGACATATGTTTTTGTTCACAAAAACAAAATACTAGTTTCAATCTGCATTTGAATCTGAACTAAAAAATCGTTGCCATTGGATGCAGCGAATGGAAGATACCGTTATAATTGGTCAATATCAAAAAGTGATATTTTTTGAAAATATCACTTTTGATATTTGTCACAGTGTGAAAGATATCAGTTTTATCAAGTTGATAGAATCCGATATTTCACTGGCAAAAATGTAATAAATACGTCTCTGACGTGGGTAGGCACTTGGACAAAAGGCTGGTAAGCCTGCTCTCCGAACCACGAGGTGCTACGGTGGCGATCCGAAGGGTCCGGTTAATCCCGTTGCATACGGCAATTAGATTCTTCTTTCCCTATTCTTCTTTTTATAATTAAAACATGTTCTGTAGTTTAGTTCTTTTTAAGGTAATTACGCTTTTAGCTTACCTGACAAGAAGTAGTGGCAGGTGATCCTGATTGATCCTATGTTCTGGTGTGTTGTCCGGCGTACGCGTCCGTCAACTTTTCAGGGGTCAAACAACTTTTGAATATTCAGGAGGCCCAGGGTAATACAACAAGGCCAGTAGGTATCTGGCATGAAGTGCTGTATATATATATTTCCTCAAATAAATGACCTTGACCTACCTTAAAGATCACAAGGGTCAAGTGTGTTTAAAACCTTTAAACAACTTCTTTTGAATAACTAGGAGGCCCAGAGTACTGATACTTGCCCAGTAATTACCTGGGACAAAGTGTTATAAAGTTTCCCCCAATAAATTATCTTTACCTACTTTCAAGGGTAAAAAAACACCCGACATGTTGACACCGAAGGTAGGGGATGTCTTGATGTTACTACCAAGAACAGGAAAGTTCTGTATAGGAAAATTGAAATTGTGTCGCTTATCGTACAGTTTAGAAGAAAAAAAACCCGTTCCAATGTTCGCTTTGGTTTAGCTGTCTGAGTAAGTGAGCCCATCCACGTTCTTAAGGACGCATAAAGACATACACATATCCAGCGCAAGTATCGATATAAAAATATCTGTATAAAAATAAAAACGATAATAGACCTAAGCTATTTACAACAAATAGTTTGACCACCGTGCCATTCTCTCTTGCAAACGGAAATGACTCCCTACATTTACTAACTGATTTAAACAAAAAGTGTGGCATCCTTGTCCCTGTTTCGACCTAAACATGACCAATAGTAAAATCAGAAGTAAGATTTTCTATTTCCGCAAATTTAGATCTCTCATTTGGAACTAGTATATCTATCCTCGTGTCCATAATCTGAAAAAATATCTTCGATATGTGCCGAACATCACTTTTTACAGGCCATCAAAATTGCTTCTTTGATCAATCCTCCATACCCCAGGGGTTACGCTCACTTTCACATTTACTTCCGAAAAACCGATGACGTCAACAAATTTGCGGTATGCGCGCTGCGATGCGCAAAAAAAAGGAGTCATATTCAGTATAGAATAACTGGACCTCTAACAATACCCAAGTCGATTTAACCATAATATCTGTGGAAACATTTTCTGTTTTATAATTTCTGACATGTTTCTCGTTTCCGTCTCCTGCCCAATAAATCACAACCTTTCCCGGTCCCCCTGACGGTGGCGTCCATACCGTTTGACTCAAAGCTCACGGTATCCATTCCCGTTCCCCGTCTCTCATCGGACCGCTGTCCGCCACTCTCTGAAAGACAAGATTTCTTGGGATACTTACATCTGAATATTTATGCTAAACTCTCCGAAACGGTTAGGATCCGGAAATATGGTTTAGTTCCAGGATTGTTCCCGTTGTATGTGTGACGTTTTTCATGACGTCATCAGTTAACTTCAAATACGTCAGCAACGTCATAGGCAACATGTGTATAGAGTTTTTAGTCCCTTCATGATCAGTTGACTTGCATCTCCGCTCACTCATGAATATATTCGTCCGCGCAATAAATGAGTGCTTTCTGATTCGTTAGAAAAATACAAGTGTGCAGTCTTGCATGTGTATAGTATAGGGTGGAGATCTCCACCTCGGGAGTCAACCCCTCCATGTGTACAAGTTTTAACCCCCAATATGTAACTACGGATGTTTTAAGTTTAATTTGGTGAAATTATGTCCAGTAGATCAGGAAAGGATGCCTTTTGTAGAGTTTGTTGGCGGATTAACGAAGCGGGTGAGCTAAAACTGAGTGGAAAAGGTCATCTTCTACCGTAGTAAGAAACTGTGCACTGCTAACCAAATGCCCTGTGTATCTCGACGTTTGGTTGCGACGTCCATATAACGAAGTTCGAATGTACAGTAAACCTACCTCATCCTAACCGTGATCTTTCCAATATAATCCTGATGATGTTATCGGCACTTTCAATTTACTTTATTCAAAACCGCAAATATTTTGTTTAGATACAGATGAAGCGATGGTAGAATAAGTCAAGGTTGTTTTAGTACATCTTTCCTATACATACACTTTGATAGGCAGCTTGAATGTTTTCCCATTGCAGTTTGTAATCAGTGTTTTGATTGGTCAAATCAGAAACAGTTATCGTTTTCACCAGTGAAATAATAAATCCCGAATTTTAAAACGGTAATTTTCATCTTTTCACTCGTGATTTGTTTTTTTGCACTAGTGAAAAATATCACTTTTATAGGATGAATAACTTTCAATATTTCAATGGTAAAAATGTAAAAATGTAGGCCTATGGTATTTAACGGTAAACCATTGGTCATCCACGGGCTGTTTTATTTCAGATGTTTTGTATAGTCTTATTTTCAAGTTGTCACAGATTGGAAGTATGCTTTTGGTTGATTTACTTGCAACATACATTATGGTATTCATTTTTTCAGGTAAAAAGATTATATTTACCGTTTTAGTATTACGTATCTATTATTTTTGTCATGTCGTCTAAAAAGATTCTACACAAAATTTCCAACACTTTTCTCACATGAGACGTGTACTGCCAGTCTTTATAGTAAAAAGATAATCTTAAGCTCTCGATGTTAATGCTTTTATTATTGCATAAAGTTCACATACCATATTAGAGTCCAGATTAAACACACACCTTTAAACCGTATACACACAACCGTATCTCGTCGATCCGGTGTTACGTGGAAATGTGACCCCTGTAGAACCGTACTCCGGGTTCAAAATTCAACGTTACACCGAGCTGTATTAACTTAAATCTATGTTCAGTTTTGTTTAGATGACAATTTCCTTCTTAATAAGCCACACAGTCTCCATTTGTAAAATTTTCTCCTGTTGGAATCAGCACCAGGGACTACGCATGCGTGGACAGGTGGTCCACACCTCAACAATCCCGTCGGCACTTTCCGTAATTTTCTCGTTCACGGAAAGTACCGTCGGTTCCCGATTGAATATTGGAAATAACCTATAGTTAGGATACTTTGGAGACTGAACCAGGGATCTGAAACTCTTGTGTGATTTTCAGTTCAGCAATGTCATCTTCGTGCTCGTCGTCACTGACATGTATACCACCGGTCAGTTCCTGATCTGCGGCACTGACCAAACCGGACTGGTCAGCGAGTAGCCGATCGCGCTCACGCTTTTCCTCAGAAGACACGCTGATAGTCCGAACAATTCCAGATTTACTGTCCACGATATTTGGATGTGGTAGATGGGTACACAGATAATCCGTAAGTTTAAATGTATCTATGTACTTTGTGACGTATGAGGGGCAACCACGGGGATCATGTGTACCCTGTTCCACTGGGGGGTTCCAGAATTCGAACTGTGTCTTTGAAAGCGGTTTGTTTTTGTTTAACCTTATTTCTTCCAGCAACCATTCTGTTAATTCCTCATTGAAATAAATCTCGAATAATTTCATATATTTGTCCTTAGAGCGCACGAGTTTCATTTTGGCCACTGTGTTTGGGTGCAGAAATACTTTGATGGCCTTCCAGACACCCTGGAACAAAGGGTTATGGTTGAGACAGATAACAAGTCCGAGGCGTTCCGGGTAAAAGTTAGACATGACTTGTGTGACCCCATAACCAAGCTTCGGGTTACATGCCGTCAGCGTCATACCTAAAAGTACAATAAAGCAATTTTCAATTAATATGAAACTAGTGGTGAAATATCTACCTATTTAAAACAGGATACCTTATTTCAAAGTGGGGATGTCACATGCTTTACGAGTATCTTGCACACAATGGAAAGCATTGCATTCTCTATGGTAATCTCCAGTAATGCTGACTCTACAAGTTACCAGATATATAGCATGTACAACACGCCAAAATTAATCGATAGTATGTCTAAAGAAAAGAAGTTGTCAGATTGCATTAGTTTTAGGCCATCTGCACAAATGACAAAGGGCGTTAATATAAACCAATTATGACTTTTGTTGAGGTGAATATGCGGTTATATAGAACTAAGATAGTTATATTAACGTCAAGGTTAAGCACCTTTTTAGGTCCATATAACCACTTATTATATGACTGGTGCTAATTCCCAGCCCTGATTGGAGGAGCGTCGTCATCTGACGAGTCTGTAAATATGTTACAGACCTCGTTCTATGAATAGAAAGTGTTACAGACCTCGACCTATAAATAGATAAGTGTTACAGACCGCTACTAATAATAGGCCTAGGTAATTTCCCAGTCATCGATTAACAGCTAATTGCAATCAAATCATCTGTTACAGACCTCGTTCTATGAATAGAAAAGTGTTACAGACCTCGACCTATCAATAGAAAAGTGTTACAGACCGCTACTAAAAATAGGCCTAGGTAATTTCCCAGCCATCGATAAACAGCCAATCGCAATCAAATAATCTGTTACAGACCGCGTTCGATGAATAGAAAAGTGTTACAGACCTCGACCTATTAATAGAAAAGTGTTACAGACCGTTACTGAAAATAGGCCTAGGTAATTTCCCAGCCAGTCTGTGATTCTGTTACCAATCACATTACTGAATTCAACTACAAATAAATTATCTCATCAAATTCTGAACTATGTGAATATTGATGATGTCGATTGTGCAAATATTATTTACTTGAAATTAAATACCACGTGAATTGAATCTGAAATTCAATTTTTGTGTATGTTATTTTGTATTTGAAGTCCTTCAGTCTGTGATTCCGGAAATGGTCCATGCCATCCATAATCTCATTGTAAAATGTCATATGATAAAACAATTGTGGATTTCAGTTTCGGTCTATCCCTGATTTACGGACCTGGTCTGAATACTATTCACCTCGGCCGAATATTGTTCAGACCAGGTCCGTAAATCAGGGATAGACCTCACCTGAAGTCCATAATTGTATAATATTCACCGAAATAAAAGTCCTTAATTGTTATATTAGATATAAAACATCTTTTCATTGTTACACTAAAAAGAACGTATGAAAATTTCAAGGAAAAAGGTACTGCGTTCGACAGAGAGCATTGTGATGTTACATTTGTCACAAGTGACATCACCAAGACAATATTGACCTACTGTTTCTGAAAATAGCTATACCGAGTCAATATCACAAATGATCGACCAAACACTTTTTACCACGGACTGTTCCTGACATATTTGTACCCAGCATGTTGTTGATTAAAATATTTATTCTTTTATTCCGTCTTTGCGTATTGCAGAGTAATCTTCTCTTGGGAGCAAGTATTCATTGTTACGTCATTGGTTTGTGTGAGAAAATTACGTCGTTTTCTCAAAAATTGATGACGTTACTCTCCCAAACCAATGACGTAACAATCAATAATTGCTCCAAAGAGAAGATAACTCTGCAATACGCAAAGACGGAATAGCCTCATGCAGTGCCTCTACCATCTCTACGTTAAGCCGTTTTCATTTTACAAAATACATGGATCTAGATAACGTCAATAAAACAAATAATTCTAATTAAATCACGTGACTGTGATTCTATTTCGTGTTGTAAAATACATCTGGTACTTCTATTCATGATTGCACGTGTACACGTATCTAAATATTAGCGGGAACCGCCGGTACTTTCCGGATACGAGAAACAGTTTATGGAAAGTGCCGACGATTCCCGATTTATCTATAAATCAACATGAGCAAATAGACAGGTTTTTGACCATATCAAAGCATAATTTCGATATTCTACCTCTTTAATGCAATAGACAAGAAATTAACCATATAAAAACTGAAACTCAGCGATGGACCGGCAGAAACGGAGCTGAGAAATAATAAAGTCTGTTTATTTAGCAGTGACAGCCTACATCAACTGGATCCCTGTAACGGTCAGACTATGAAGCTACAACAGCTGTTTCTCTACGTTCTGAAGCGACAACATCGATTGTGTGTAAATAATGGCCAACACCTACACAGAGATTGAATTTGTATAAAGGAGATTAATATGTTTTTCTGTTGAAGCTTATGGGATATATATATATATGTAGTCATTCAATTTGGCGTTGTGTCTCTCATCTTCAATGCAGTGCACAATCACAGGGACCTGATAATTTGGTATGTTAGTAAAATTATGTCATCTCTGTTTTCTCAAAAAGATCGCATTTCATTTCGATGTTTCAATTTTTTNTTTTTTAATTTTTTTTTCCTTTTTTTCCTTTTTTTTTTTTTTTTTTTTTTTACATATTTATGAATGTGACGTCGAACTTGGCTGGTAAGTTCTTGTGTCTTACCTCTTCGTCACACAATTGGTGTAAGATTAATTAATGTAATAGACATAAAATGAAGTTGGTTATTTTTTCGATAGAAATCAGGTGCAAACAAATAAATAAATAAAAAGGGAGTACTGAATGTATGTCTGCATATTTTTATATATATGGATTCACAAAACTAGCAAACGAGATTGGAGTTGTTCGCACAATTATGACGTCAGTCAATCCAGTGAATGAGAGAAAACGACACAATGACTGAGGGAGACTTTGACACAACGAAAAGGCGTGTGTTTTATTCGAGCAAACGGATACCATGGCTGTGTAAGGAGACCGCATTTTTTCGTAAAAGTACCGCAAAGTATAGTTATGTTTACCAAAGCTATAGCCATGCCGAAGAAAAACAGTTTCCAGCACCCAGTTACAGTTTTTTTTAGTGGTACGGGGATCCTTAAATCAATTAAATAGGCATAGCCGTTGGCGCTCAACATCTGGAACATGCTTCACCCGAACCTTGGTTCCCAACCAATCTAGTAGTGCCCGTCCCCCGGGTATACTATTTACCTGAGCAATCGATGACCCACACCCACGTGCTGACACCTAACGCCATCGTCCTCTTGGCGTTCTCTATGAGGTAAGTGCAGTGGGTGACAGAGTCTTCTACGGTGTTCTTATGTGTAGAGGCTTGGGCAAAACTCGAGTAGATGACAGGTCGGCCACTCTCGTCAAATCCCACTTGTCTCTGTAAGTGCACGAACGAAATACAGGTTATATAACATTTTATTGTTCATCTACATATATTTTTCGACAGTACCTAGGCCACGATTCTGTACCGGTAGTGACGTCATTGCACTTCTAGTAAATTGTCCAATCGGAAAACCACTCATGCCTTCCTTAGGAACTAAGGCAAACTCCCCAGGGGCACAAGGCGGTGCTTCTAATATCTAAAGGCCAACAGTACGTTTTTTATAGGTATGTAAAATTTGTTCGATCATATACTGTGAATAATAACAATAATAATAATGTTTATTTCAGGAAATGGATCATAGACATCACATGTAACATGACAGTTTACATACATATTACAGTACAGCATACATATATATTACTAAAAATATTAAACAGAATACCACAGGTTTTTGGGGCAGTCCAAGGAGCAGGTGATTGTGCATTCCCTTCCTACAAGCTCTCCGGACGCTCAAATATTAATGAACCTACATGCATTAACATTGTATTATCTTAGAATATTATATTATATATGAACTAAAATTCATAACGGAATAGCATTTTGACTTTAGATATGGGGTTATAACTTTCAACACGCCAATCACAGGGATTCAAATAACAAGAAGAGGAACGGAAGTGACGTCGTTGTAATCATGAGATTTTATTTCCCGTCGGCAAAGAATAGTATTTTGAAAAGTGGTAGTACTAACAGTTGAGACGATATTCAAATGCCTCATACATTTGGTAGTTTTTTCTATTAAACATGTAGACTTGCCATTGAATGAAAAGGCGACTTATATTACTGTACCATTGAATGATAGGGTGATTTAAATATATATATATATACCGTTAAACAACAGACTGACTTACCATTAATTGACGATGGACCTACCATAAAAATGACAATGTGGATTAAAATTGATTGACAGAGCGACTTACCATTGAATGACTGGGCGACTAACTATTGGATTACAGAGTGACTTACCACTGCATGACATGGCGACTAACCATTGAAGGACAGCGTGACTTACCATTGAATGATGTCCTGACCGCTCGTGGCACCAGTGACAGTCCATGTGAAGTGGTTTTGTGCTTCTGCGATGTTCCACTGCGGACTTGAGAAGGACTTCTGCGTTATCCACATTCCATTCACGGGCTTTCAGGAACCGGACTAGCCTGTAAACCCCACAAACATCCTTTTATAGAAAATAAACACATTCAATGAACCAGGGTGAACAAAACATGTGGGTTTTAAGAGTCTTGTGCAAGTGTTTGGGGATCATATTGTCCGTTACATCTAAATGGATATGTCGGGCTTGCGCAAGTCTAGGGACATCCCTAATTTTTGAACTGCTCGATTTGCGCACAACGGTCAACCACTGGCGTTCTCTTCAGATTTTCAGTTTCAAATTTCTTAAATTTCAGTTTTATAAGAATGAAAATATCATAATCACCTACTGACCGGTAAGGCGGGCAAATCGTTTGATTGCAATAAATGTTAAGCCGGTGGAAGCTAGATCTGCATGTTTTACCCGCTAAAGATGGCGGCTTAAGGACGCATAGGTAGTTTTCTAATCCTTCGTTGCAGGTATTACAACCCCTACATGATGTTGGATTCAGTGCTCGATTCAAATATCAGCTGCTTTCATATACTGGCGTAAGCCGGTTCCTTCTATATGTAGTAGACTTTACACAACGAATCGTTACATTGCAACCCATAGACTTGCACAAGACTACGGAAAATCAATGTGTCCTTGCCCTGTCATGACATGACCGAACCAGTTTTATCAGTTCAATTTTTAAAATATCATTCAGATATTGCCGGATATATCATAAGCTTATACGATAACGTTCCCTATCATATGTTTATTGAAATGTACATTGAACTCCTTAACTATGCACACTCATTATTTCCCAATACTTAAATAAATATATTTATGCAAAGTCTACATCTATTATCAAACAATATACGTACGTCTGGTCATTATTGAAGAAGTCCTCCTCATCCTGTAAGGGGGGCACTTCTAGCATCCGTAACCGAAACTCGGCTACCTTCTCCATGCTGAGTACAGGGGTGCGGAGTACAAGTACCCGGATGTACCTCGAGAGGTACAGAGTCTGTCCGTGTACTGGTCTGACGGAGCCACAGGAGCATCCTCTACACGTCAGGAGATCGATCGTTTATCTGAAAAATCGAAAGTTGCATGTTACGTAGAGACGTCCCCGACGCACCGTATGCAAACACAGGGACGCGATAATTTGTTACAGTTGGTACGCTAAGACGCCAACCTATACATATTTAAAAAGGTGACTGAATGCACGAGAAAAACTTTGAAAGATCGAATGAAATCGCGTGTGTTTTCGTTGGAACCGGACATCATTTCTGTAAAAGGGGAATACATTTTTTTCGTGCATAAAGAAAGATTGTAAAAGAAAATGTATCCATCATTTCCATCTTTTTAAAAAAATGTGTCTTTTTATGCGAGGAAGTGAGGTCAGTTGGGGTGGGTTTTTTGACAAAAGTCGGTATAAACCCTTCAAACCTCGAACATTACTCTTTATACACATCAGGATAGGTCCAAACATTCGAACTGCTACAAATTATCGGGACCTTGTGCATACGTTCCCATGCAGTATCACGTGAAACCGGATGTCGACAGTTCGCTATAAGTTTACATTCCCATAGGAACACTTCCATGTCATACAGAACAATGTTGTAAGGTTAGCAGTCTATCGACCTGACCATTGTTTTAGAACGTTGTCTCGATGATGCTCAATTCGCTTTATTAACCAGAATAAAAACTCCATTCATTGAAATGTCGCAACCCCATGTGTTTTATTTGTTAAATGTCGGGTATGACGTTTTGATCGGTGTACGCCCCTTCTGGAATAAACATGTTTAGTGCCGAGATCGACATGAGTTCTGCATTGATGATTGATTGATTGATAGGTTTTACGTCCGCCCCACTACCGTGTATTTCGGTTATCCAGCAGACGAAGAACAGAAAGGAAAATGAGTAGAAGGGATTAAGTATGGAGTAAAAGAGTAGAGGGGGCAGATAGGTTAGAGAAGGGGCCGTCTATCCTATATATATTAACTGTACATAACTGTACAAGTCTAGTTTTTGTAAGACGGCTCCTATGCCTAATAATGCTTTAACCTAACACTCATCGTACAGCATCACCAAGTCAGGACCGGAAGTGGGGTACTGTGCCGCCTTCAGCCACACCAGTCCCTGCCTGTTCTATGAATTTGGTTTGTATATAAAATTTGGAAGTCCATCTAAATGTCTTAATAACGAGACCCTATTTCTAACGATCTAAAGTTTTGGATAAAATTTTCGCTATCCTCTGTGTCGGCGTTTACGCGCCTACTCTTTATCGAAAAACCCAGAGGGATGTTTTTTCCGTGCGAGATTGGACAGTTCTCACACGGGTCACCATTTATAGTCCCATCCGACGGACTGTATATTAGAGGTTAGTGTCATGCATGTGTTGTTTTTTTGTTGTCCGTTCCATGTACTCCTCTCCTCATCATTCGTCACTGAGAATAAACCTGACTATACTTGTACCAATGTCATCTTTCTCATAAAACTCGACTTGTCTTTCACTTATTTCTGCTCATCGTTTCGACATTAATGATTTTTAGTGAATAGTTTGATTATTAGTATGGGTTTAAAGAGGGAAAACGGGGAGGGTGTGTGGAGGGTGGGGGTGGGTGATTAGTGTTATAGTTGTGTTATAACCTGGATGGGGGCTGGAGGGGATGGGGGTTGAAAAGACGTGCTGTGTGTCATGAGATGTGCAGAAGGGTTTATGGGTTTTATAAATTGCTGGGGATGGTTTGTGGGATGGGACCTGATCGCTTTTGTAAGCTCGTTTTTGATTGGTTATGTGTCTAAAGTAGGAGGTGTTTTCTAAGAGTTGGTTCGAGTGAATTTCGATCCCACCTGGTCGGAATTGTGTGTCCAGAAAGTCTTTTTTTATAGATTTCATTAGTCGTAGCTTTCTTACCTCAACCTGAAGTGTTATGTTTTAGGTGTTTTTGAATTTACTATATGTTTATTATCTTTTAAGATTAATTTACTTTGTTTATTATTTGGAGTGATTGGGTATTGTTGTTATTACACTATTCGCTGTGTTAGATAAACAGATATTAATTTATTAGTTCGCTATTTGTTTATCTCGTTATTCCTACCTAACTAATAGGTCCATATAGCACCATTGGCCTCCCTCCTTTACCCGCGCTAACCTTGTAGGGTTTGACGCCGAATGAGCGAGAGGACATAATTTAAGGGTCGTATTATACAGTTTATAGTGGTAACACAGTTCTATCCTATTTTATATCCACCGTTTAAGCTTTGTTCACTCTAAAAACGGCGTACCGCTTCAGATTATACATCGCCCCACGGTGGTACATATATATATATCCATTTGTAGGTACTCATGTATATATATATATGAACGGCTAGACATAAGATTGCTGTGGGGTGGCAGACTCGTTATATGTCTGTAAAGGGATCACGGGATGGCGCAGAGCCAGTTAAACCTGTAATCCCATCGGGAACCCTCGGCGTTTTCAATAAACGAGAAAATGATTCGTTTACGGAAAGTGCCGACTGTTCCCGATTACTTCAAACCCATGGCATGTAGTACACAATATCATCAACAACGCTCATGTCGGCTCCAAGTTTGCCACTATTAGGGTCTGACAGAAATCAATGTTGATATTTAAGATATGGAAGGTGACCCTTTTATAAACAACCGACATTATGGTCTAACTTTTAATCGTTAGCTTTAAATGGATGGTACAGCATATCTGGTTTCTAATGTTATTTTCGGTTTTTGAACTATCAAAATTTACTTCGACAAAATATACTGTAGCCTACGTTTGAGTTTGACCTTAGTGTGAAGCTACAAGCTTGAATGTGCAATCTTCATGTCATATTGTTAGCTATTAAATTTTCATCATTTTGTTTTAGATCATAACGTACAGAATCTTGCCAGCAATATTGAGTCACACACTAGAAAACAACATAATACACTCGTGAGAACTTCACTATACACGAAGTTCTCAGATGAATAGCTATGTATAAAAGTGCGTCTTATTGGGTTAAACTGATCATATGACGGAGAAACAAAACATTGTGTTTCCCTCATGCGCTCGAGTTTCCTCGGTCATAGTTCCAAGAGACTGAAGCAGACGACAACTACGGCGCGTAGGAATGATCATCTATGCTGCTGTGTTCGTGTCATAATACGTTGTACATTGTTATACACGACCCTTTGTTTCCCCGAGATTATTAATGTTTAACAAGAGCCGCAAATATACAACGTTTATGAAGCACCTAACATCTGTACGACGTTTATGAAGCACCTAACATCTGTACATGATTTCTGAAATTACTGTAGAGTTTCTTATTTTAATGTGAGACATAGATCTATTTGATTGTGTTATTCTTATTTTATTTTTTTCGTATTCAACGATTTAATCTCAAAGTCATATGTACTCTGTATGTCTAATAATGACTATCACTTTAAGGTTGATCTATCGATTTTACTAATAATTGATACCACTAGATTGATGTGCGTCTATATCTTTACCCTTGGTAAATTACATATGTAAATATGTCAATTCTAAGATTAAAACCATTATTCTTTTATAAGTGCATCAACGATGATTTAATCCATGAGTATTACAAGAATAAAGATGGGTCCGTATATATGAAACCTTTTTCATGCTCAAACTCAAACTTTGTGCTCATGCCAAGTTTCTTATTCCGCTGATGACGTAAAAAAGTTCACATTTTGTCAAAGATTCGGAAGAATTTTAGAGGGATTTATGGGCGAATACTATTTTCAATATATAGACTTGACTTTTTGACCATAAAACGTTTTATGGAAGTTACAATAAAAATGGCTAAACCACATAATTGCTGCTACACCATGAGAACGGTTTCAGGAATACGGACCATGATTAAAGCTCTATGCTTTGTTTTCCAACATTTTCAATGAAATATCAACTAGAACTTAAAACAGAAGATTTTCCAAATTTTGGTTATTACCTTATTAATGACCGGATTGATTATTCATAATATTTGAAATAAACCTCTTAAAATGTCGAAACGCAAAGCATTTGACGGACGGACTAACGGACGGATAGTAATAGTACGGACTCAAAGACGGATGTCACATCTGGTATGGGCCATTTATTTGCTGAAACTTCTCTTTGGTCAAGAGCAGGGTTTTTTTCTGTCCATATACTAGTATATTGCTATGTATAGAGTAGACTACATACTTTGGAGTGACTTGACATGACAATGAGTAGCCATGACAATGTATTTAGGTCTCAATCTGCTGTACAGTTTATTAAGAAGTATTTACGACAGAAAATTCGATTGATCCAATATACAATATGTATCAAACGTAAACACACAAGTAGCAGCGATATGACTTAACAACATAAAATGCTTATTGAACATTTAAGTTTTGATATAAATCGATGCCTAGTGTAAATAGCTAGAAGACAGCTGCGCCAATGAAACCCTGTGTAGAATCGTGCCCCGCAATTCCTACGTGTATGTAATGTAGATAGCTGCGGACGATATAGCTTTTTATCTTTAAGTTTGGACCGTTCTGTATTCTGATACGCTTCGGTGTCTTTTGTCCTATCAAGACTGCCTATTTTTTCCACAGTTTTTTGCTTTCGCTTTCCTTTTATGTTTTGCTGGGGGTTTAACGTCCTTGCCGAACACCTAAAATGATATAAAGAAAGATGCCTAAAGACACACCGTCGATAAAAAGAGCAGGGCCAAGTGAGAAAAGGGGAGATGGAGATCAAAATAGTTGCAGAGTAGGGCAGCAAATCATAGTTGATTTCTTTAATCTTCCCTAAGCAGAATAAAAACCCTGATCTTGCATTGGTCCCACATTAGTCGCCTCTTGCGAATTACCGTTGGGTATAGTATACCTATTATATCTCCTATACTTCCGGGGATTGTTTGGTTTGGTTTGGTTTGGTGTAACTTCCTATTAACAGCGTGTAATGGTTTGTTATACCAGACGTATACACCCATTGTATAGTTTAATCAACTGACAATCGCTTGTTCTATATAGGAAATATCCCGAGGGGTTCCGATAATATTATTATATTACGCATGGCCAAGTACAATAGATCAAATCGGCTTTAAAAAGATTTCAGCTTGGGGCATCTATAAATTCTGTTGATTGTGAGGGTTAAAATGGAAATGACAATGATTTGTACGTTTCACGCTAAACAATAGTTACCAAACGATCAATTTATCTTTAGTATCAAGTGAAGCTGTCAGGAATAATGAAAGGTTCCTGTTAATTGCCACATTCTAGTTCACGATAGTCCGCCATTACAGCAAGTAAATAATTCTATTAATGGATTTCAAATGTTATAGGGAAATCAAATCAAACGGATATTTGATGCGGACCGAAATAGTCCTAATGACCCCCAAAAAGGTAAACGACGCATTAAATTAAGTAAAATTATTTGTATGCAGTACATGAACACGTGACCGGAAGTAAACGAAAATGGGTCCACCAATATTTTTTGTTGCAGATTTGAGTCGGCATTCTTATCATATTAAATCAAAATCATTTGTTTATTTGTATTGCTGACATGACCTCTTTGCAACAATTAGGGTCAAATGACGACGGTGTTCAATCACTGAAGATGGGGCCATTCCGAGCCATCTTTTTTTTTAAACCGCTACGTACACCAACATGTAATAATTTTGACACGTGATGGCGTGACATCACAGCTGTTGACATTATTCCGACTGCAAGCTACACAGTCAGATGTTCCTAGAGAAACACCACAGTCGGTAACAGGGAGGCACGGTAGCTAGTCTAGTGGTAGGACGCCGGGCTCGTGATCGAAGGGTTGCGGGTTCGAGTCACGGTACGACACTATGTTGTATCTTTGAGCAAGATACTTAACTCCGCTTGTTCCAGTCTACTCATGATCAGTTGTTAATGAGTACGTGGTTTGTCAGTGCTAGAATGGTTGAATGCGAGCTGTGAGCGCCGAAATGGCAGCACCGACTGTATGCTCCCCCAGGGAGTTGAGAAAGCTATCGGCTGGTCATGGTTGCAAATACCCTATAACCGCTTGTGACCTCTTGTCATACACGTAGTGTGTCTAAGTGTAAAGAAAATATCTGATGAAGCATTCACATCTGGCAAAAACCTAAATGTTGTCATTCTAAAATATTCGTTGACTCCACGTACTTTTAATCAAATCATAAGTGTTCGGTTCTTTGTTGCTTTAAAAACTACGTAAAACCTGCCTTTGTATAACAGAATATAAGTGATTTTACTGTGATCGGACATCAGGACACCGAGGCAGATACCGAGTTGCCGACAATAATGGTTTTGTGATATTGTACAAAATATACTGACCTATCTTACATTTATTTGTAGGATAAATTAATTGCAAATGTCACGTACTTGAGACAGATACCAAAACGCAAGTTAACATATCATATACGAAAGTTTGAAACTAAAAAGTTCATGTGTAGTACGATGACGTAAAATAGGTTGAAATGCTGTGAAATCAGATATTTTCGTTGGGCCCAAATTTCGTGATTTTCCTGACATATTTTCGTTGGGCCCAAATTTCGTGATTTCCTGACAAAACCCCATTTTGTGGGTGAAAGAATTCTAGAATTACGAATACCCACTCAAACGGAGAATTGCTTTATATAGAACTTGTAATTACTTCGTCGACCTTTGAAGATTACACACGAAATCAGCAAAATTGAAAACCCCTCGAAAATTAAAGATTTTGCAGTACCAATCACTAATCATCGAGATAAAGATAGAACCATCGTACACATATTCATGTAAACAAGAGTGAAATCTACCTTATTGAGGACAGATGCTGAGAGACACGTAAATATCATTAAATTTTAAGAAAAGATTCAATTAAAATGTATTTGTCATGTGCAATATTTCCTAAAGAGTGATTGTATTTAAGGTATATGCTTCCGTAAACATTATTCCGTCTTTGCGTATTGCAGAGTTATCTTCTCTTGGGAGCAGGTATTGATTGTTACGTCACTTGTTTGTGAGAGTAACGTCATCAATTTTTGAGAAAACGACGTAATTTTCTCACACAAACCAATGACGTAACAATCAATACCTGCCCCAAAGAGAAGATAACTCTGCAATACGCAAAGACGGAATACATGTACAGGTAAAGGAAGTAATAATTCATAACTGCATTGGCGTTATTAAAGCATGTATTCCTTTGTACTATCAAATGTTTCATTAGTAAATTAACTTATTCCCTAATTAGTATCCATAAGACATATTTACCATGTTTCGCAGTGTGGAAATCTTTCGGAAAAAAGCATACCAGTAAGATAGCATACATCCTTAATATCCTTTAAAAATAGGGAAATTCACTTTGTGTATAGTCTTTGTCAACACGTGTGTTTGGTAGATAACTGACAAGCGTGTAATTGAATCAGACTCGGTAGCTTGAAAACCATTAATGTGTATATAATTGAGCCAGTCATTTTAATAAATATGTGTTGCGTAACTTAAATGCCGCGTCAATTAACTTCAGATTACAGGCAGTCGTTTAAATAAGACTCACCATTTATAAGTGCAATTAACATGCTATGACTGCATGTAGTTATTAGAAATTATTGTCGCTATGACAACTGGGCGTTCTATCGGAATATGACCTCGTCCCTATGTGTTCACTGATTCGAATTAAATGTCAGCGAAAACATCGACTCTAACAAACATTCAAGGGAGTCTGAGTCCCCCCCACGGCTCTATACCGAAAACGGATGTATGATATGCCCATCCGAATATAACCTTGAGTTGTTGTGTGATGCATCACACACACACAGGTAATAGACACAACATATCCTATGCCTATATTCTAATATGTAATTAGTAATTACTAATTACATATTAGAATATAGGCATAGGATATGTTGTGTCTATTACCTGTGATCACACAGGGACATGATAATTTGTTACAGCTTTATTTGGACCTAAACTAATAAAGGTGTTCAGAGTTTGTTAAGTCCAAACATAGCTGTAACAAATTCTCAGGTCCCTGTGATGCATCCCAATGACTAAAAAAAATATGATTTGTATAATGAACTCCAAGTACAGTACTAAAACTGTTGCAGGCCTATCTGACGAGTTTGACAGACATTTATCGTAAAAGAAATATAAACCTCCTACACCCGTTTTAATAAACTGAACTTATAGGTAAATATTATTATGGCTAATTCATGTGATGAGTTTTGGGAAACCACTTGGTATAATATCTTATATCTGGCTTGTGAAGAAAAATTAACTGTTAAAACAAAATAGATTTTGTAGCAGTTTTGAAAAACGCCGAAACATATATAGTCAGTTAGAGATCGACGATGCTCTGTCCATACATGCATGTTTCGTCCGATTGTATATGTTTGATCATAAAAAAAATACTTACCGCACGTAGTGTTTGTTCGGTCCCGTGGATAATTTGTCTGTGTGTCACAGGATCTGTCTGTGCGTCCTAGGCCTGCCGATGACCTGTTGTGATTGTATGTACTATACCAGCCAGCCGTGTGGGAGTTTGCCTATCAATACCAGCTGTCGCTTTGAGGTAATTATTGTCCTGTACACTACAGTATCACTCAATACGTGTCCTATTACTGAATACATGTATGTACGTGGTGGCCTGTCACCAAATCACTCGAGTATACTGATACGTGTGTATATTTACAAACATTTACCCACATGTCAGTGTTATTTTCAATAAAAGCACCCTTTTTAATATTTAATGCATCGTAGCTAGCATACCAATGGTATAATTTTTATGCATGTGTGACATTTAATCCGTGACATCTTTTTGCGTTATACAATATTTAAATATCTATTCATTTCACGAAAACAGTCCTGAATATATAGTTCACAACACCCCCAAGCGCATATTATAAACATATATATGGTAGCCGGTTAGCGCCAAGCATCAAATCTCGTAATCTCGCTCTCTCGACGTAAGAACGAGAAAGCAGTAATTAATACGACCGGGTGACACTAACCTCGCTTTCCCACCTACATCATTTGGTCTGTCTCTTGTCGCATTGTCGCTTAAAGGTATGTAGCATTAGAGTACACTCAAGCCGTATCTTGAGGGATCAAGACAACGCGATTTGTTATTAGGTCCTCATCGGTCACCGTACATTCAACAAACATACAGATATGATCTTAAATCTTTAAAATTTCATCTAGGCTCCATCGAGCTATAAAACAAACAACCTCGGGTGCGGTTGTATATATCAAGTCTGAATTAGAATGAAATTTAATTCAATACCTTTTAGTTTCAATTTTACAAGAATGTATGTGTATGTTGCAAAAAAATCTCTCTGACCATTGTCAATTCTTGAGCGTCGCCATTTTGACTTCGTATCTTACTGCCTGCTATTCGGTATCACAATATAGTGACGTCATTTCGTTCTTATTATAACGTCAAAATAGGGAAATGTGCAAAACATATGACATGAATATATATGCACTGCGCAGCTAAGTAATCTAGTCACGCGATGTCGGTGAGTAATAAATATAATCACACCTTTTTACATTTGCACCGCATACTTAAGATAGATTTGGCGGGGTGGCCAAGTGGTTAAGGCGTCTACGATCACTAAGCCCTTTACTATTGGGTCGCGGGTTGGAGGTCAGCTAGGTACTGGTCGCAGGTCGGTGGTTTTTCTTCGGGTACTCCGGTTTTCCTCCCTCACCAAAACCCGGTACGCACTTAAATGACAATTGGAAGAGCGATGTGAAAAATTATCGCCCTACTGCTCTTTTAGTATTTTACGATGGTGGACGTAGCAAAGCAGCTTATACTTTCGTGCAAGGAGAAAACACTTGTGTACAAGATATCTGATAAAATAGGGACCGGTTTGAGTTCATCTTTTGTGAATCTTGTCGGGTGGAAGCTAGACGGACCTTATTTATTTTGAAGGTTGGGTGATGACTATCAAATACTACTAATAATTATAATAAAAATTCGAGGTTCTTATAATGCCGCTTTATTACAACCTAGGTCGTAGGTCTTCTCAAATCGTTTCACAAATTAGTATCCGTGGTTATAGGGCCTCTGGAACAAGCCTATATCTTTTTCAACTCCCTGTGGAGCATACAGACGGTGCTGCCATTTCGACGTTCACAGCTGTCATTCTACAATTCTAGCACTGCCCAACTACGTACTCGTTTACAGCTGAGTAGACTGGAACAAGCGGAGTAAAGTATCATGCTCAACACAGTGCCGTGCCGTGACTCGAACCAGCAACCCTTCGGTCACGAGCCTGGCGTCCTACCACTAGACTACCGTGCCTCCATAATCACTGGATGAATCGTCGTGCCACTTTGGTTAAGCTTCAACAATTTTCTTCACGCTTCAATTTTTCCGGTATAATATAATCTCTTTGTTGTTGTTCGCACACACTCAATTCAATTCATTTATTAACTTTCGGCCTTACGGCCCATCAGTACAAACATATCAATACAATGCATAATATACACAATAACACGGCTCACAATACACAGTGAGAGAGTGGAGTAAATAAATAAGATTTTTAACTTATTAGCTTCAAAAATATATTTACCAAGTTGACATAATTCCTTAGTATTGTTAACACACAATAATTGTATAAATTTAAACATGGATAGCTTTTTCCAATAGTACTTTTTAATAAGGCGACTTCTTAAGTTTTGGTTGGTTTTACATATCAGAATGAAATGGTATTCATCTTCGACTTCTGTAGCCAAATTACAGTTCGTACAATATCTCTGTTCTCGAATAACATTGCGATATCTACCGGTCTCGATTGCTAATGAATGTGCAGACATTCGTAACTTTGTTAGACTAATTCTATAATTCTTAGGAATATATTTGGTTAAATAATACTGAATGGAAAAGTGGTCTACGATACACTTGTATAAAAAAAAACACTTAGAGGAAGTCTCTAGTAAACCTCTTAAATGTTGTTGACCTTGGTCAAAAATTCTTTGACGAATAAGCGGTAAAATTAATTTAACATTAGTCGACGATTGGCTGTGCATGTGTCATTGGTCAACGTCGAGGTCTGTTTAAATTCTGCTTTCCGCTTACGTTGACGCGCGGCCTATTGTTTTCAAATATTAATTATATCCTATTATATTTCCATCTTGTTTTTTGATGTAATGTAAGTGTTCTGTGTTTTTCTCTGTGTCGATAAAGGAGCAGATTGCTCCACAAATATGACAACCTAATATTGCCTACACTGTTTTAATTACTTCCTTGCCCACTATATATGTAGATTTATATATGCACAAATTTGTGCTTAAATAGTGTCAAGAGCAAGGTGTATCCGTGTGGTGTCTGTCGTCTGCTTGGTATATTTACTTTAATTCATACTGTCAGTGTAATTGATATCGCCAACAAGGTCATTGGCGTCAGGTGCGAATAAGTAGAATTTGGCTTCATAATGCAATGTTGTAATCCGCCCGAACGATGTGGTTTGGGAAGTGCAATTGAGTTGATTTGGGAAGAGCTTATCTTGTGTTTTGTGATATAAGCAAGATATCTGACCGTCTGCAGCACAAAGGGGCTAGATACAAATTTGTCAATATTGGATTCAACGGTAAATTGGTTCAATGGTAAAATAAATTTAAAGATCAGAAAACAAAAGTAACGGGTTGGAACCGTACTTTGCAAATACCGAGACTGGAGCGCCACAAGGTTCGATATTAGGACCTCTTATATTTGATTAGTATAAATATCATTGCTAATTATATTGATTGGTTGAGTAAGCTCTGTGCTGACGATACATTTATTAACATTATTGTTAAACTAACCTTGTAGGCAGTTGAGCGACTGAACAATGATTTAGAAAGAAATGCGAGTTAAAGTTTGGTTATTGGGTTTTAATTCACGGATGGATCGAGTGTATGACTATATCAAAGAAACGAAATTATTTTATCAATCTGGGCCTCTATCTTAATAATATCCGCTGAGAAGTCGAGAACTCTCAAAATATTTTGGTGTTACTCTGTTCGGAGAATGTAGCTGAGCCAGACATATTGATGATATCATTAACAAGGCATAGAAGGCGAAGACCGAACTTTAATATGTTACGGGAATACGATTTACCGTCGATAGAAAACGCTTATAGATAGCGTAAAAACCAAGGAGTAAGCGAACAAAATGCTGCCTTATTGGCAAGCTATAGTTTTTTAACGAGGCGAGTTCAGTAACGTCGAGCGGTCATAGTTAGTGGCTAGATGGATGCCCGATTGCGCGTTGCGTTATTATACTTAACTATTTTTAAGATGTGCTTTTGAGATTTTTGTAATCTAAGTGCATGTAATGAATATATAAACAGACTCGAGAAGAGGTAAGAATAGTATGTGATACAACAAAACTTACAAAAATTGGAAAAACTGTATGTAGAAATCGGTTGGAGATATTAAGTGGGAAAAAAGAGGTTACGTAAATTTCAATTACCATTCAAAGTGCTTTATCGTTTCACTTCTGGTTATCTTTCCCAGCTTGCGCCTTCAAGTATTTCTGAAATATATTACTACAATACAAGGCAAGGGAACGATCTTTCAGATGTAATACGTACAACTGAGTTTTTAGAGCGAGTTCTGAATATCTGTGGGATACAGTTGGCGTTTTACATGTGAATAAGATCATGAAATAAATTCCAACTCAAGTTATTCCGTCTTTGCGTATTGCAGAGTTATCTTCTCTTGGGAACAGGTATTGATTGTTACGTCATTGGTTTGTGTGAAAAAAATACGTCGTTTTCTCAAAAATTGATGACGTTACTCTCACAAACAAGTGACGTAACAATCAATCCCTGCTCCCAAGAGAAGATAACTCTGTAATATGCAAAGACGGAATTCCCGGAAAGAGTTTGGTCCTTCCGGAAGATAGGTAGCTGCGCACACACTTGAAGCCGCCCAAAGGCTTGCTGATAGCTTATCCTGCAAAATGTCTTCACAAAAAATCCAACAATATCATACTCTCTATCATCCTCGAAAGTCCAAGGGTTACGCTCACTTATATGTACGTTCTGTGTATGGTTCGAATTAACATTTGTGAGTTACTTATAGTAACTGCAGTACAATCTACCAGATATTTCAGCTCTTTTTAGGATTCTCGTTCCTCAGCCAAAAACTGTAACTTAGTATTGAAATATGATTTTTCAGGCATGACTTTTTCTTTGATAAATCATTTCTGAAAAGAAAAGAAAAGAAATACCCTGCAGGACTTGTATGAGAAGTAACGAAGATCGAAAAAAATAATTTTGTAATCAACAATTGTGTTCTGATTAAAAATGAATATACAACGGGCTAGACCAGCATATGACCATTTGACTTCAAATTGATATACTTTCGCGCTAGGCGATTGAGCTACCTGGTCAATGGAAGTGTCCTGGTCCAATTGTTCTGCCGTTATACTGTATAGGTACGGTAGTCTAGTGGTAGGACGCCGGGCTCGTGACCGAAGGGTTGAGCGTTCTAGTCATGGCATGGCACTGTGTTGTATCTTTGAAGAAGATACTTTACTCCGCTTGTTCCAGTCTACTCAGCTGTAAATGAGTACGTGGTTGGGGAGTGCTAGAGTTGTTGAATGCTAGCTGTTATCGCCGAAATGGCAGCACCGGCTGTATGCTCCCCAGGGAGTTAAGAAAGGTATTGACTTATTGCAAAGGCTCTACCGCTTCGAGACCACCTACGAACTAGGTTGTGATAGAGCGGTATATAAGAACCTCGAATTATTATTATTACTATTATTATACTAAAAATAACAGTGCAGTGGGATAAGGATCCTTAAAGAAGCAGCCTACGAAACACGACCACTTTTAAAAAGCTCAATTGCAGCATTTTCATATAGTATAAGATACAATATGCAGTAAAAGCTCACTTTATGCTGGTTTCCAAATGGTGATATCTCAATATGACTTGGATTGCAATTAAATAGATTTGTCCAATTTGAAATAACACAACGCCATGTGCGGTAAATTGAACATAGTGTTAAGCGTGGGGGCCTTATGCGCCTACTGGCGCGGATAGACTTAAGGTTGTGGTAAGGTAAGACATAGTGTTTAGCGTGGAGGCCTTTTGCGCCTACTGGTGCGGAGAGATTTAAGGTTGTGGTAAGGTAAGACATGGTGTTTAGCGTGGAGTCCTTTTGCGTCTACTGGCGCGAAGAGACTTAAGTTTGTGGTAAGGTAAGACAAGGTGTTTAGCGTGGAGGTCTTTTGCGCCTACTGGCTCGGAGAGACTTAAGGTTGAGGGAAGGGAAGATATAGTGTTTAGCGTGGAGTCCTTTTGCGCCTAATGGCGCGGAGAGACTTAAGGTTGAGGTAAGGTAAGATATAGTGTTTAGCGTGGAGTCCTTTTGCGCCTAGTGGCGCGGAGAGACTTAAGATTGTGGTAAGGTAAGACATAGTGTTTGTATATTTTGGTGAAGTTTGTAATTGTTACTCTGTGCTTTTCCATTAGTTTTATGGTTTCTTTTGTCTTATGACAAGTTGTATGCAATACATCCTTTATGTGAACTATCCATATGAACTATTTGTCGGACTTTTCTGAAGTCGAGATATCTGTCATGTGACCCAGACTTTCCCAGTTTTCTGTATAAATTTCGGAAAATAAAGCAATCGGATGTTTTTAAATGTTCAACTAGAAATGATCGTTCAGGACGAGAGTGGTACAAACATCGAAATGTATGGCTGTGTTAAAGATGAGGTCATTGTGTTTTTCGGGGTATTATCTTATGTCCCCAAACGAAGTGGGGGACTTATGATTTTTGCTGTGTTCCTTTTTCTTCGTTTTTATCTTCTCCTACTTTCGCCTTCTTTTCTTTTTTCTTCCGGGTGTGTTCTCAGAAACTACTGGTCGCATACTTTACCACGGCCGCCTGGCGTCTGATTTATGGACACATTTATGTGTGTTCGTCAAGGCTACGCCAAGTTGCCAACAGTCCTTCTCTTTATCTGATTTTGCTCAAACATATTATGTACATTGGACATGAATTATTATATTGAAAGTTTTATCTGGTGCCTCATTTGCGTCTATGGGAGCAGTTTTGGGGACTTGTGTAACGGTCTCCGTTACAACTTAAGCTTGTTCACAAAGATCTTACAGATACACGTATCTTAGCGAGTTTCTAATCTTCATATAAACAACAGAATACCATCTCAAAATTCGCTGACTGTTGATCAACTTTATGATGGGAGTTACTTCCCGTGTATTGTTTCTGTTGATTGACGTTCAATTGAATTAAATAACTCGCGAAATATACCGGTTGTTCAGTCGTCAGTAATAGCGATACAAACGTATTTCCCATCTGATTTGCCTATGATGTGTATGAAATCTAATAAGCTAGTGAAAATTGCCACGTTTTCTTATGCTACATTCAAAAAAGAGAGCGGAAATCCTTGGCAAGACTTGCCAGCATTTCTTGTGTTTCTCTGTACATTGAATAAATGTTATCATTTTTTGTGTGTGTCATATTATATTAAAATTACTACTTCTATTGAATTAAGATTACGCAAAAAATGCCGATTCGGTATATCCATCGCTATTCAAGTACCTGCATACAGCTGCTGTTGTTGCTGCTTAACCGTTGTTGTCATCAGACAGGTCCATCCATCGTCGAGGGTTTCAACCCCTTTCCTGGAACTCTCTCCGGATGGTGGGTCAGCAGGGGTGATCAGTCCCTACTCTTCGACGGTTGGCTTCCAGCTACTGTCTTCTCCCCGCATCCATAGCCATCGTGATGACCGTTCCGTTTCATTCCCCAACTCTCTCACTGCCGGCTTCCTTACTCCTCCCGTGATACCGAGGGCTCCTAGCATTCTCCAGCATGATTGGGCCGGGAATCCTCTGCAGCCTACTTCCAAAGGAAAGTTCCATGCCTGCCAGTCTTTTCTGCCAAACTCCTCTGTCAGCTCCGCATACTTGCTCTTCTTCCGTTCGTGCGCTGATTCACACCTCGTTTCCCACGGCACAGTCAGTTCCACTATCACCAGTTTCTTCTTGCTGGGTGATAACAACACTATGTCTGGTCGTAGTGTTGTATCCAGGATATCCAGAAAAAACAATTTCCTCCCTCCAAGATCCACACGTATCTCGCAGTCTCCTGCACCTCCAAGAATACCCAGGTTGGTATTCCTTGCTGTTCCCGATGGTGTCTGTCCCTCTCTGTGGAACCGATTGAACGTTGGTCCCTTTTGTATTCCATGTGTTTTCTTCTTCCTTTCCCTCTCAAGTGTGTGAGCAAGTTGCCCTAACACCTGGTTATGTATTCAAGTGTATCGGCCCTGTGCCAGCGCTACATCGCAGGAAGAGAGAAGGTGTTCCAGATTTCCGGGTCTTCCACATTGGTGACATGTGGGATCTTCCACCAATCCCCATCTGTGAAGATTTGTCGGTGTTGGAAGCACATCATACACAGCCCTGAGAATGAACTGTAGCTGCCATGGTGTGTATCTCCAGATTTCTGCCCATGTCATATTCCTCTCTTCCGTCTCCCATCGGGTCCATGCCCTTTGACTTCCCATCTCCACTGCTTGCACCTTCCTTGCTTCCTCTCCCTGTTGCCTGATCTCTCCTTGTTCTTGCTTTCTCCTCTCTGCTGCATTAGCATATTTCCATCTCGCCGACTGCCCTCTTCCTAATCATTGCCTTCCACTGCACACTGTCCTCACAATGTCCTTGTGCCGGAGTCTGCTCTCTGCCTCTGTAACTGCCTTGCTGGCTGACCACTTCCGTCCGGTTTTCACCTCCACTCCTGCTTTCCTGACTTTCTCGTCCCTGGAGTCTTTCAATGTCATGATCAGTCAATTTGGCCTAACTCATTTGACAATATAGAAACTGAGTAGATTGTCCTAGACAATATGAGCGCGTCAACAAAGGAAATGGCGACACAATCGCCCATTGACAATACATTGCTGAATAGAGATTGAATAAATATTCTTCGTCAGCAAGGACGAGTACTTGTTTTAACATTCATCATATTGTTCAACTGAGATATTTGATTCTGTTTCAGATACGTCATACAATTAACCGTATGAGAAAGGTTGTCTGACTGAAATGCAGTTTACGTGGAAGTTATTAAACCAAAATTAATAACAAAGACATTGATTTAGATAGCAAATTTATTATTAAAAAACGATTTCTAAAAATACTATGCGTAAATGATAACGACAGAGGTTTTCTGTTGGAACCTCCCTGATCCGATATCAATATGAAATGTGTCATGTTTTAATCAAAACAGTATTTTTTACCTTAAAACATAAGTTTGTTTAACTAAGGAATACGTGATCTGTTTATTTTGTCATTTTTATCGATGGCAAATTCATTTCCTGCTTCTTCGTAAAATAAGGCTATTTTTAAGTTCATCGATATTGTTTACAAGGAACAATAATGAAGATTGGTCGATTATAAGGTTAAGGGACCCACTGCATCACTTAAAATCGCTAGGATGTGTTCCTCTCAGAGCTTTTTTAGACGATGAAGCAACAAAATGCTTTTTTCCTTGCTCAGGGTGACTTCCCCTGTCAAGTTTTTCAAATGTTTTGTGACCCAGAAATTGGACGCTCATTTTGATTCCAAGGTTGTATAATTTCTATATGGCAACATTGGTTAAGTGTAGCCTTTGCACGATAAAGGTCCCGAGTTCGAGCCTTGCATTTTCTTATTACAATTTTTTTCATTTTCTATTTTCAAAAATTGAAATTTCGAAGAATGAAATTTTGTTAAATGCATGGCAATATATGATATTTATGGAACCTTTCATTTTTAAAAAGGGGATTTACCCAAACTTTCTTAAAAGTGACAATGGTAATACTATGATTGAACGTGTTGGTAACCTTTACCTTTATATACTTTATAACGTCTTTTCATCTAGCTACCAAGTTTTCTGAGCGATTTTTTTTTGTATATGAAATACTTTAATAAATGCTTCAATATTCTTTTTAAAATACGTCAAAATATTGTGCGTCTGTTATTTTCACCGTAATAAATGGAACGCGAAATCAACAAATGTGTTTTCCTTTTCAGTACCTATTTCATTAAAGACATACCGCACAACTAGACTATATTGTTCACAGAACAAAATGATAGCTATCGATCACTTGGTGTCGAATAGAATATTTTATCTATATAGTCATCCTTGAAATTCCATGGGTTACGCTTATTTTCGTTCACTGTACCCCTGGGATATCATGACGAAATTGAAGGCTCGACATTAGCTGTTTAATTGGTTCAGGTAAAAAAAAAAGTGACCATATATGTCCTTTGAAGCTTACAGAGATGCTACACCCGACTTCATAGCCGGTCAGATTTACCGTTATGCTGACGCACGATTGTTTTGAAATACATCAAAGCATCAAACTAGTCTACTTGTCTCATTCACAAGGTGGCTCGTACAGAACCTTCGATTTCGTCATTATGTGTTCCAACAGTGCAGAGAACGCAAGAGAGCAAAACCCATGTTAATTCGAGGATGGCCTATAGTACGAATTTGCATATATACATTTATATATGAATACGAATTTGCTTATATACATATATATATTACTTTCACGGTGACGTGTTATGCTGCCAGTATATACCGTAAATATGAACCTGATTACATTATTTTAATGACAAGTTATTGGAACATTTGATCTTACATATACTTCATTAACGATAATTCAATTAAAAAGAAACTTTCATGACTTTTCACTTGATACTCCAGGGGTTACGATCACTTACTCTCTCTGCAACCCTGGAGCAGGTCATATAAGAATAGAAGGCTCAGTGGGCACCATCTTATGGGAGATGAGAAGACTAGCTTGATCCTTTGACTACTTGAATGGTTTTGAAGTCGGGTATTGCTCCTCTGTAGTCTTCAAAAGAAAGATATCAGCCATGCGATTGGTCATGTGCTTTTTTTTACCCGAGACCAATCAAACAGCTAGCTAGCCGCGTGCTTTCATCTTAGCTATGACATATTCCAGGGGTGCAGAGAGCGATGATGACTCTGTTTCTTTGGCCGTAATGCTAATATTGACATAAATTGGACAGTCAATGACATATGCTTTCGTTTGAATTGTCTCCCTCAGCACATTTTCTGTTTAATAGCATTTAATGAATCAGAAATTCCCGAGGTTATCGATTAATTCAATTAACAAATTCAAAAACAATTTATAAAAAACTATTTTACCAATATCTTGCCGGGGAACTCTTTTGAAATATGACATGCATGTAAATGTAAGATAAGGTGCATCATTAAGATAAAAACAAACCTCAATATTTTAAAGATAGGTTACCTTAGACGATAGGCAATAATATATTATTTAAATCATACAAATCGTTTTGGCCATTTTTTACTTAAGGATTCCTGTCCCACTGCAGATCAAAAAGTAGGTAATTCCATTTTATTAATTTATTAATATTTGTACATGCAGCACATTCCTTTGGATGTAGCTTTACCGTAACTCTTACACAAAGGCACTGTCGCTGTCTAGATACATGCAGCTTAGGTAGTTAAAGCAACAGTATACTTGATTAAACATATAGTTAATGCAAAAAATAGCTATTTTTTTGGTCGGAATCCTTACAGGAGTTCTAATCTTAACATAAATACCACAAGTTTATAGATGCGTCTAAGAATAATAATAACCCATGCTACCTGACTTAATTCAGTCGAACCATTGAATGTAGATCCGTCCTTTACCACACAAAGAAATGGCGTATTGCTGGTAAGGGTATAGCATGCGATATGTTTGAATCATAACATCTTTTTGTTCACATTTTATATACTGTGAAGTCACTGATTTTCGTGGGTTTATTTTAGGTAAAGTTCGTTAATTTCTTGGGTAATCTTCATCAATGAATCCATGCAAAGGTGAACGTTGGAATTTCAAGTTTGATATTAAGCAATTCGCCGTTTGAGTGGTTACTCGTTATCCACGAGCTCATCGGGAAACAACGAAATTTTGGCCCCACGAAAATATCTTATCTCACAGTATCAGTTTGTAACTCATAATAACAAGTAATGTTTTAAAAATTAACGAGAATCAGAGGGAGGCAATCTTTAACGTCATTTAGGCAATTCCCAAAGGCCATTTTTGCTGTTAAACATACAGATGTATTTTATTTTCATAGCATCGTTAATTGATTCCTGCATGCTACTGAAAGGGGGGGGGGGGATTGTAATTAATTAAAATTGAATCCTTTGGAACATAATATCGATGAAGTTTTTACCTTGATTTCTTATCAGGTTGACAACGACACACAGTGATTCTACTGATACATATAAGGATTGCTAATACGCTAATGCGAATAAGAATAATAAAAGCAATCTCAACACATTTCATCAACGACAAAAATCAAAACGAATTGACGTCATACTAAAATGTATGACATATCACTACCTAATGATCACGTCACAATAAAGTCAATTAAATAAATGTAAGCTGCCACCAATACTAGTATTGCTTGGTAATATAACAAAAGGCCGATATATCTAGTCTAGGATATGGAAGTATGAACATTCTACTCGAGGATGTCCGAGTTTTAGCTCTTTGTTCAGGATAGAATCTTCGTGTCCCCAATCATACATGCTAATGTGCTATTTTCTCCCGTTTCTTACTAAGTATTTTGGGTAAATATCTAACATATTTGGAATTTTCAAAGCAGTCTGTAAAAGTATCATTACAAATTTGTTCAATGGTTGGTCATTCTCATAAGGCTTTATCAGTTTCAACAGTGTTTCGGAGGTAAATGTGTTTCCGCATTTTGGAGGTATATATTCTTCCCTCTCACATAAAATTATGATACATTGAAATGACATCATGATATAAAATATCTGCCGACAAGACACCAAACGATCGTTGTGTTACTGATTGATATTGTTAAAATGCAGCCCCCTTAGATGTTCGGGAATCACTAAATTGGATCAATAGAATCCATCGCTCAGAAACATATAAGCCCGAATGTAGTAAGGTTTTCGAATTGCCGATTTCTTAACTATAAAATATTTTTTCCCGAGAGTTGATATTTTTCATTATGCATCACATAGGAGTGTTATTGATCATTGTTCTCACTCAACCCCTTAGTGTTGATTTCATTGATTCCCACCATCGCCAAGGGCGCCTGACAAGTGTGACAAAACCTATGACGAAACCCTGATTACGTTGCAAAAAATAGCACTTAGTAATGACGTTTTCAAAATAAAAGAGCATGTGATCTACCTTTCAAAAGGAAAGTAAACATAGTCTTATTTTTTTTATATAAAACCCCCTTGAATAAATCTGTGACGTTTATGAGAAAAAAGAATTAAATGGATATTTCAAAGTGAACACGAGATTTTTCTAAAGCAGATGAGGAAAAAAGCTAGTGTACGGATATTTGTATTAATCACTAAATGTACGCAATGTAAATACTTTTATAGTAAAGCAGTAGATTTTTCTAAGTCGAACAATTCCTCAGTCTCTTCCTCCTCATCCTCAGCGATTATGACAGATCTGCACAACCCTTCGGATTTCCAGGCCTTCGGGATCTGTTTCTTTTTTAGAATGGGTATTACTGACGCTCGTAATCGCTGAAATATAAGATGAGGAGGTTTATGAAAAACATTTCTAACATTTTTTTTTCACGAGAATATTTACACTACTGAAATAGATTAGGATTAGCAAATATTAACTATTGTATATCATAAATCTTACACAAGGAGTCAATGCTACTTCTAGTGACCATCGTGTCATAACGTAAATTACTTATATTGACCTGGATATTAAAGCTAGTACCCATTGTTTTCCCAGCTTGCCAAGAATTTTCTCTTGTTTTACCTGTTCAGGGTTTCCTCTGTCACAACTTACGGTATGACAAGTAGCACACGGAAATAAATACTATGACGTCATTGCAAAAACGAGCATGACGTCATGACCGGGTTTTTTTCACGGGAAAGTTTATGTGCAAGTCAGGATTAAGAACAGATTATCACAAATGCTGAGAACAATTTTTGTCAAACGTACCGAGTAAATGAATTTATTCCTTGTGGCTAGGGTATGCCAGAGAAATCACTTTCACTGGGATGAAAATCTTGAATGACAAACTCTCCACTTAAAGGGACCCTTTATACGTTTGTACAACTACGACTTTGTCAATTAATACCAATTAACACCCAACGCTGAAAGAAGCAAACTCAGCACTTAAGCCGAATCAGAATCCGTTGATTTGTTTAAGTTAACATCTTACAACTACTCCTTTTGAAACTTAAGGTGAAACTTTTAGTGTTAGTAACAAAATCATGTTGTCGTCGTAGGTTGAAATGAATTTGCATTCAAGCGAACATGACATTGTAAAATCAGATAAAAAAAATCGTCCATTTTATCATCGTATAACACAAGATAACAACGGCAACAGAAAAACCACAAATGACATCAATAATGCGGTGGTGATGAGTTGCACTTTTACCTCAAGTAGAGTTCCTGGAAGCTGCCGAAGCTTTATCACCATGGTGATTGGAATACAGATCATCGACGCCATTGCCATCAGGAGGCCGAAAGCTTCCCCAAGGGGAGGGTACTCGTAGTTACCAACCTTGGCTGACTTAAATGTTGACACTTGGAAAATGAAAATACCCTGAAAAAACATAAATATGATATCTTCCATAAACAAGTGACGTCCAAAATGGTTTGCCAAATGTCAGGGTTACGCAGCTACCTTTGTGATTGGTTTTTATTTGATCGGTTTTACCGTCACGTGACCGCGATATTCTTTTGATGTACATCAAAGGATCAAGTAAGTCTTCTTGTCTCATCAACCAGGTGGCACACACTGACCCTTCTAATTTGCATATGCATATAGCTTGGGTGCGGAGAGCGAAAGTGATCGCAACCCTTGGATATCGAGGATGACGAGAGGTTACCTTGATATCAATGTTAATATTGTACTTTTAAGGATCCCTGTCCCACTGCAATGTCGTTTTCTATATACAGTAACCTCCCCTTAACTTCCGTTTGAATTTAACCGTAGCACAGTTGCGCCAGGAAAATTCCGTTGTCCGGGTCGCGCAATCGGTTAGAGGAATGGTATTACCTAAATAAGTTCAGGGTTCGATTCCAGGTCTAGCCCTGCTTAATGTTTACACTCAGAACGCTGTTAATGATTATTTTTGGTTTATTTCATTTTTATTATTTCATATATAAGTCCCACTAGTTTTGGTTTTCTTTTCAGAAATGATTTATCAAAGCTGTAGTCATGCGTGATAAAAGAGTTTCCAATATTTTGTTACATTTTTTTGGCAGTGGTACTGATATCCTTAATTCATTTCTCAATATCTCATGTTACTGAAATTACTATAACGAAAACTCGATTGAAGCATTAAGTAATATTATTTTCAAGTGCAGACATTAAAAATCCTTTATATAGGTACATTTATATATAAGATCTACTGAAGGTAATGAGAACTCCTTTGAAACTTTAAATGAATGTTCTGGGAGTCAAAAATGGTTTTTTTGGGAAATTATAAGCACAACGTTAGACTTGACGTTTCACGAGTACGAGATAGTAAGGGAAAGTACGAGATAGTACGAGACAGAACTAGACATATCGAGATAGAACGCTCATACATACCGCTGTTACAGCAGGTGTGACAAATTTCAGGCAAATCCACAAAAACATATTGATCCTGTAGCCCAGCATGAGCTCGAGGACATCATAGAACCTATGTGCTCCTGTAATTTTGACAAAAATATTGTATTCCACAATGTTAAGTAAATATGGTTGTGAAAGTCACAAAGATGTCATAAACACAAAAAATATGAATTCTAGTTAAACAATCTTCGACTTCGAATGAAGGGAATAGAAAGCTCTGTTCTGATTGGTCCATATGGAAGATGACGTCAGCGTTATCAAAGTGATATGATGCAATATCTCACCGGCAAAAACAATTGAAATTTATGTACTTACCGAAAATCCATCCTATGGCAATACATTCCCAGAAGCATACCCACAGCATTACCATACCACTGGCCGAATAGTAATCAAACAAGGTGAAGATGTATATACCTCCCTGTAGTGATAGAAAACATGTTTTATACAACAAATAACATTACTCACTTTACGGTTGAACATGACAAAGAGTCAACAATCGATAAAGTAAACTAAATGTAAAGTACTAGAGTGCAATTGGACGAAATGTCTCTATGATTTTTGACAGCTGACTTTACTGATTCGGCACACTGTGGCTTAGAGAGTTGTTTTCAGCGGTTTAGAGTCGGGACACCGGTCATTTACATTGACAGAGGAAACAGACGTTTCCGAAAGCTCGCAAAATAAGTGTTCAATTCTTGTTTGTGTTCAAAACAAAAATAGCCTTTATCATCAATGTATATTAAATTATGTGTTTGACTGGATGAAGGAATATTTACTTCCGTTTTATCTTAAAGACATATCAAACCTTAATTTCAATATATGTATATACATATAAGGTCACGTCAACAATGCAAAATTACATCACGTCTTATGCAACAATTTATATTACTTACCTAACGGCTAAACGTTCATTCGAGTCAACAATTGTTAAATATATATTAGATATATGCATGTCCAATCGGGTGAATTAATATTTGCTTTCCTTTGATCTTAAAGACAAAGGAATTAATTCAATGTAGTATTTCCATTACGTTTCATGAGAAAACGTATTTAGGTCTACGCATAAATTGTTGACGTCATAGTACAAGGACATTTGAAAGTCACGCTGAAATCTTTGCCTGACAGAAGAAAGGGTTATACGTTAATAAGATATTAGGTCACATCAACAATACAAAACGTCGTCACGTCAAGAATGAAAACGACGTAAAGTAAATATAATATTCAATCTGTCATATGATACATTTGTGTACCTATATGTTCAGCTGTTTGGCGGTATGGATATAGTTTTTTTAAGTATCAATGCTCACGTTGCTGTTTGATGAAGCCTACCTTTGTTGTCATTGACAGGCCTATCAGAAAGGCACCTACGCAGTATACTGCTGTGACGGCCATACGGTGCCAAGGTTTGTTAAGGTGCTTTGGAAACATGTCTAAAATCGGAGTGATGACTGCCTCTACATGTACGAACTAAAAAAAGAAAAAAGAGACGCACACTTGATTAAAATCAAGTAAAACATTTATATTCATATTTGATTAATGCTAATCTACAGTCTAACATCCACGACGATTTTAAAGGGAAATTACCGTGTATTATCATCTGATAAATACATGCATCATTTTATCCAAACGGTTTGTTATTCTCTTCAAATAATTTGTCCGTAATTAATCCTAATAGGATGACATATTGACATGATAGTTTTCTGGTGACAAAATACACAAATGTATTCAACTCAGATTCGTATCTGCTGGTGAACCTTACAACCAGTACCTTTTACGTATGGATAGTATTTGGTATTTTCTTCCTTTTTTCAACTATAAATCTGATTTGTAAACAATAAACTGAACGAAGACAATCTGTCATACACATTTGCTTTGCGTTTGCTCATATCTGGAAATGTTAATGTTGTCATACTTGACTTGAACCATGACGCCCTTAATCAATAGGGTTCCCAGCAGAAGATTAATTACTTATAGGAATATGAAGTGAAAATTCAATCCGAATGAACTTAACATAACCAAGAAACAGCAGTACCTGGCTATCAATACCAACGAGGAAGAGCATAAAGAAAAATAGTGCGGACCACAAGTGGGAGAAGGGCATGCTGAGGACTGCCTTCGGGTAGGTGATGAAGGCTAAACCAGCACCTGCAAAAGAAACCAATTGGCATTAAAGGTGGTTAGCAACACACTCAGAACTATCTTCGGTAGGGAATGAAGGCAAACCAAGCGTCTGTAAAAGAAACTAATCGATATTGTAGTTTGTTTGAAGCATGCTCATATCTGTAATTGGTAAGAAATGAAAGCTAACGCAGGGCATGTAAAAGAAAATACTCGATATTGTAGTTGAAGCATACTCAGAACTGCCTTCAATAGAGAATGAAGGCTAACCCAGCGCATGTAAAAATAATGCTCAGCACAACCTTCAGTAGGGTATGAAGCCAAACCCGACGCCTGTAAAAATGTGCGATATTGTAGTTTGTTAGAAGCATACTTGGAACAGTCTTTGGTAGGTAGGAAATAAAAGCTAACGCAGCACATGTAATAGTATTCGGTGTCAAAGTTGGAGGTTGAAGACAAAGACATGTGTTTATCAAGTTCAAGACTCACAGCCAATGTTTGGGCGTATCTTGAAGTTAGGAGTAATTTTAGACGTATTGTTGAAGAGTTAGATCAACCCTTGGAAAAAATGTCACGGCCCCCATACCTACCACACTTCTAATAGATGTTACAAAAATGTTCGATACTGTTGGTAAGAAGTGTCGGTTGTTTAAAATAACATTTGAAAAACGTACTGTCTTGCTATTTGAAAATTCAATTGTTGTATTGGCATTGCCGCCTCCATTGACTTACACAACCTCTATTGCAACTGCACAAGTTGATTTGGCATACATAGCAACAATGGTTATTTGTAATATTTGTTTTATTTTTATTTTTGAGATCTTATTAAACTTGCCTGACGACACAACTTCTGATATATCGACTCCTTGTTCCGTCGCCATAAATCCCAGGATAGAGAAAACAGTAAATCCACCGAGAAGGCTTGTGCCACTATTGATGCACATGATGAAAAAGCAATCCCTGAAACAAAACAAAACAAATGTTACGTTATTATGTCAAATAAACGTTAAAAGTTTTAGTATTTGATTGGTAAAATATAATTAATACTCAATATACTGCTACAAACGTTGATAACTTTTGTCCATAATTCTTATGCATGAATTGTATACATATTCAAATACTTTGAATTTCTGCCGCTTGCAGTTACACTTATAAGACATTGTTATTGTTATATTTCTCTGGTTATACTGTGTCCATATCACTGTATTATCGCAAAAAGGGAATGCTGATATAAATAAACATTATAAAATTTCAAACGGAATTATATATGTGAGATGTGAGTTCAGCTGAACAGATGTACCATACATTCCCTTTGCGATATGAATACCTGTAAAAGTTATTGTCAAACTTCTTGTAGCTTCCGAGTGTAATCATGGCTCCTAGTGCAATTGCGAGGGAGAAAAATATCTGAGTCCCTCCATCGACCCAAACCTGTAAAATGAATCAGTCCTAGAACACACAGCCTCTCAGGGTAACACGGCCTGTAAATTGATCAGATCTTAAACAGCTTACAGAGGCAGATGGACGCACTTTCCTGTGAAAAATACTCAGGTCTCGTTTTAGCGTTTAAGCCATACAGTTGTACGTGGACCAAACTTTTTTCTGCAAAATAAAAAGAACTCTGACCCCCACATGTTGCCAGACAGAACAGGGCGGCAAACCTTCCTGGTGTTAAGTATTCAAATCCCAAAATTCTTTCAGTGGTGGGTCGGTGAATCTTCTATCTGTAAACCAATAGGGGCCCTTATTCATTATAACCGTTCTCATACTCAAGTATAAATTCAGTACTCAAACTAGCTTTCTGCTAACTTGCATAAACCATGTGACACTGTCAAACAGTCTAGACAATGAAAACGGTATTCGGCTATCAGTCTCTCTCCAAGATTCTTCAAAATTATTGACGAAAACGTGGATATTTATTATTTTATCACAAGAAAAAGAAGTCAGACTTGAGCACAGAATCTAAGTTTGAGCATGAAAACGTTTTTATGAATACGGACCTTGAATTCGAACGTTCCCAGCCTTACAGTGATGGAAGGACCATTCTTTCGCGTGCAAAAAAAGGCAAAGAACTGCATGATATCTATAATGCAACAAAGGAAAATAGAAATGTTTTAAACACCGACAGCTTCATCTCAGTTGGCCGTAGAACACCTCCTGCATGCAAAATGTGCGTTTTAAAATAAGTGTGCAAATCTGTGTAGGGCTAAACACGTTAACCCTTATATCAGTGAAATAAGAAGTATGCAAAGAGTCACAATCCCCTGGGGCTAGGCAGGACGAATAATATACCTGTAAAATAATATAACAATTCAAACAGTTATCAAACTGAATAGGACGTACCCTCCAAGAACTAAACTAGCCGGACCTCCTAAACGTTTTGGTAAATTTGCTTGCGAACTCGGACGACTGCATAAAACAGTTATTTTTTCTCAACTGTACGATTATGTGACTTCCGATGATGCAGTTTTGGTTTTAAACACTTCCTTGTTATCATTGTCTGAACCGGACCTGACCTCAATACACTATCATTTTGTTGAAACAATATTTTATTAAATAATACAAAATGTCCATTACATACATACGATTGCATAAGGATTGGAAGACAATTTCAGAGCTTATATTAATAAACATTATGTAATATTAGTAACGCTAGTTATTAATTTTTCAAAACGATAACTCTTTTTACATGGTTAAGCAAACGAAAAAATATATTCGAAAACATGCATTTAATGTAAGAAAACTTCAATGGTATATACCACAAAATACATTTAAGCATTTCTTTAGAAGCAAAACGTTTGGATAATGACTTGTGTGTTCCCTTTTCAGCTATGCACCTGGAACAAGATCTTCACCTGGTAAAAGAATATTGGAAAGATAATCATCCTATTGAAAAGATGCACCTGTCCGTGCGAATGTGGGCGTGTCCGATTCAAACCCCTAGGGACCGAGACGTACCTGGGCCTCGGCGAGCTTGCTGAAGTCCGGTATGAGGAAGTACTTGATGCCGTAGAGAGCCCCGTCCAGGGTGAGACCACGAATCAACAGCGTGATGAGAACCACGTACGGGAATGTGGCGGTGAAATACACAACCTGAAAAACGGTATTCATTTCAATTTTTCTTTATTGAATATTGCATCTGATACAAATTTCAAAAGGAATTGGGCAACAGCCGTAATGCCTATACAAACCCTCTCCTATTGTATGGACTATGTATATTATAATATATTTATTGTGAAATAATTTAAAAGATTTTTCTACATCTAGGACATTTAGGTATAAGATAGATAGATTTCTTTATTTCCTCACGGTAAAGAGATCACAATTATTGTATTAACTAATACACAATATACGAACATATTTCCATGTTAAAAATTAAAGAGAAAAACAGCACAATTCATTTGCTTCTACACTGAATATTTCACATTTAGTTTAATTGTTAGCAACTACTGAGTATTTACCTTTTATATAAACTCATTTAAGAAGCACTCTCACGTGGATAAGTATAAACACCAGATATTTGGTATTTCATTTACGTACAATATATATACACTAATATTATACTATTATTATCCATTACAATCGAATCTTCAACAATGTAAAGAGTTGAACACTTATTTAACACTTAAAAACGACTAATCCTTTAATATCAGTTCTATATCAGTCATAATTTGCTTCAGAAATATGCCGATCATAAAATTCTCCCAGTAATCACCATTCATAACCTGAAAAAAGGTATTACCAAAATAACATCTATATAAGTTGAGAATGTATAATACCTGAATAATTGTACTTTTGATTTGTGTTAGATATATCTCCCTTAATGAGTTATAGTCCATTATGTATACTATATATCTTATTTATGTAAGAGTTAGTATCACCCTAAATGAATTATTCCATCTTGATGTATATTACATCTCTTTTTTTATGTAGCCCTTAATGAATAATGCTTGCTTAATGTTTATTATATAGTTTTGTTTAAGAATGAATTCCCTTAATAAATAATAGTAACCTAACGTATATTTTCATCTCTTATATGTGTTAGAGTTATCTCCCTTAACGAATTGTATATGGTTTTGAATAATCTACCTTTATGAATGAAACTAATCTAATGTATCTTATAAATTTATTTGTGGTAGAGGTTTTTCCCTTAAACAGGTTTACTACTTTTTACATATCATCTGGTCTTATATTTATTTTTTATCATTACACATTGCTATTCAAAACATTTCTAGTGTTGTGTTGCTTCCAAGTTGCGTCATTATGTATATTACATCAGTTTAAGGTACTTTTCGTTAACATCTTCTTGAATTTTGGTTTGTTTAGAATTTTTTTTATCAAAAGATTAATTTTTCAATAAGACAGCTAATAACCGTTATCAAATAGCATCACACACAATACCTCTAAGCATTATATCAATGCATATTGTCACTTTGACATACGGTATACACAATTATTGATTCTGATGTTCTCAACAAGAAACCTATTTTTTTATAAGCATTATAAAGGAACAGTACAAATGACATATTGTTTAAAATAAAATAAAAACTCACTGTTGGATATGTCTAAATCGTTACAACATTATTGCGTTATCGCAAAGTAGATGTTTGTAGACAGCGACATTTTGTATTTGTACATGTATTCATGAAAACAGTATCAGTGTAAGGTATAGATAATAAATGATAAATTCATGTCCTCAATGTCATTCTATTCAAGTATTCTTAAGCTGATTTTATCATGCTGCTAACGATTTACTGATGATTTATATTAATGAAGTTATAGTCTGTCCTCGAAGCTTTTAATGTACTGACCTTGCCCGTCCACTTGATTCCCTTCCAGACACAAAAGTAGACAAACACCCAGACAAAGAGAAGGCACAGAGCCATATCTCGTATAATTCCTCCACTCTCCTCGATACCATCGGACATCTGAAGAACTTTCCGTCTGTACTCAAACAGAAAAGATATCAGCGATTAGAAATTCTTACATGTAAAAGCTCTATTCCCATTATATTTTTATTCTTCATAAAACTCAGTTTATTAGTCATGTAACCGTTTACGACTACCATATCAACCTTTTTATATTTCCCTTTTCGTGTTATGATAAGCACTTTTTTTTCTTTCTTTTTTTCAATCACGTATATTTCCTTCAAATAGCAAAAACATAACCATTTGGAAAAGTAACAGGTAGTACAGTACGGATCATGTAAAACTCATACATCTTACTTGCGGATAATTGACATTCCAGTGGTATCAAATACATTTGTTTCAAATGACTCCATTTTACAAAGAGTGTGGCTTAATACGTAAACTTTCGACCAGAAAGGAAGTGAAAAAAGATAATGATATGCTTATAGAATAACAATGATTTGAGACACTGTCAGTCATTAATGTTTTGCGTAAATGCCTTATTTTTTTGGTTGTTTTTCAAACGCTCTATTCAAGCCATTTTTTTATATTTTTTTTGTCTTCACAGATACATCATGTAAAATATCATAAGAGTATACATATATCACGTAAACATATCCTCTCACATGAGTCACATCTTTGATTTTTTTTCTTTGCTTGGGATGAGTTCTTGAGTTTTTTTTTAACCAAACATTACTTATAACTCAACGTCACATACTGTATACATTTACATCACACCACAAAGACATAAACTATTACAAGGCAATATATATATCCATAGCGATTTTGAATTAATTGATATATCTAAAACATTCTGGTTTGAATTAAATTAAACAAATATTTACGGAACATTGCGATCCTCTGACTTCGTGAAATAACGCAGTAAATATGTATTTCCAGACATGTGACTTACAGTGAGAAGGCATCTTGTATCGCATTACATTACTTACTCCCAGAACTCCACCGAGGGATCCACGGTGGATGTCGTATTGTCTCTGACACAAGCGACAAGGGACATGTTTAATGTGTTATTAAACGTCCCGTTAGTGACGTCACAAGGAATATGTTTTGTAAGACTGCATCTGAAAAACCACGAGGAAGGATTAGTACAATATTAGTATATGAATAAATATATAAACATAACATATATAACAAGACTGTCACAAAAGGTAGGTGATATCTTGCATTCTAATTGCACTTACTAAACAAAACAAGAATTCAATTTTTTTATTTAAATTACATATCTGACAATTATTTTCAGTATGAAGTACTGATATATATATATATATATATATTTAATTGAATAACGTTTTAAGTTTGGAATATATAAGGATTGCACGTTATTTTTCAATGTCCATGCTGATATGAACGCAAATCGGTTACATACACATAGTAAATATGTTTGTAACCAATTTGCATTCATACCGTTATGGGTATTGAAGACCGTAATATAGATATTCCCTTATATTTTCGATATAGAAGGGTGTCGTTAGTTCAAACAAGATTCCCGGAACCGCCCTAACGTCACTGAAATGTTTCCTTCTAATGGTTGTCTCAGGTTATTCAAGTTTAAAGGAGATATTGAAAAATGACACTGATAGACACGCGTTCATAGCTCTATGACAGCAATTTCTTTAGGAAAGGCATTCATTGGAAAAGTAAATATAATCTCAATAACCTTTTAAAGCACTGCACATGAAACGTGCTTTAAACAATTTTTCACTTTCAAATCAAACGGTTATACGTTTTTAATTGGACTCATTCAATACCTGTTGTTCATCACCATCATTGAGATTGCTATATATATATATGATATACACGAATTATATAAAAGTAAACATGGCTTAAGCAAAGTGATTGGTTCAAGGTCACGTTGATACATTTAGCACGCTCCATCATCAACACCCGTCAACATTTACAGAAAGTCGTTCAAGCTTACTGTGAAGATAAATAAGTACAGTGCCTGGGGGAGTTTAAAATGTAGACAGAAAAATAGGCACGGCCACTTGTAAAGGTAATTTCGGTTTACGAAAACACTGATACTGATATACTTATTACGTTTAGGTTCACAAAGACGCAAATATTTATGAAAGGTGCTGCAGGCAAAAATGAAATAGGATAGTGACAGGGCTGAATAATTTAACAAGTGGCGGGGTTAATGTGACACGTGAGTTGAATCAGATATGGGATATCAAAACTAAAAGGAACGGTCTGTAAGAAACATGTATTCAATTTGCTCAACGACCTATATTTAAGCGTAGAACGTAGAAACAGTAAATGTAAACACTTTATGGCTTCGCATTGTCGATCAATTTGAAAGGTCGTGCTTTCGTTAACTTTTCATTCGTGCTTGATTTAGTAAGATGAGTTTCTATCGCGCATTGCATATCCTGCTTATCTGCATTAAATGAATCATTAAGATTACCAGTTCATGTAGCGGTGAGGACAAATATGACCTCGTCTTTTACCTCATTAAATAAAGTCAATGTATAATGAACTTTTGTATAATGCTTTTTTATCACATAGGTTTCGTGAATATGTTCGTGGTATTTGGTCAAATGTTATTAGAGATACATAATATCCAAATATATCATAATGCCAAGAATAATTATGATAATAATTCGAGGTTCTTTTATACCGCCTTATCACAACCTAGTTCGTAGGTCGTCTCAAAGCGATTCACAAATTATTATCCGTGGTTATAGGGCCTTTGCAACCAGACAATACCTTCCTCAACTCCCTGGGGAGCATACAGCCGGAGCTGCCATTTCGGCGCTAACAGCTAGCATTCAACAGTTCAAGCTCTGCCCTACCACGTACTCATTTACAGCTGAGTAGACTGGAACAAGTGGAGTAAAGTATCTTGCTCAAAGATACAACACAGTGCCGTGCCGTGACTCGAACACGCAAACCTTCGGTCACGAGCCCGGCGTCCTACCACTCGACTGCCGTGTCTCCATAATAGGTAAAGAATTAGACATGGAAGCGTGAAATGTCATCAAAATAATATGCGTTACTTCTAATGGTATAAATGTTGATATTGCATTTACGCTATATTGACATAAAATATTGGCAAAGCGATATAAAATAATTTTGGTATTTCTCTAAAATTTTAACTGAAATTCATATATAGATTTATAAACATACAACTTATATTATTCACTCTTGTTGCCCCGGATGTTAGCGCTCGGGGTACTAAGTGTGGGAGGAAATCGGAGTACCCGGCAGAAACCCACGTGGACGGAAAGGTAATCCAATCCTCATCACGAATTCATTAAATTCACATATCTTACCTGGGAGTGTTCCAAGGATTGTCACAGTGTGACCAGGGTAGCACGGTCTGGAAACTCATGACGAAGTAATAACAACCCCAGGCTAGTACGACAATGTAATACACGTTCACCAGCACCATCATCACCAGGTTTGCCACCCCTATACCTGTAGAAAATAAATATCTATCGTATACCGGGAAACGTACGCAGCAATTCGAAATTCGCCCTATGCGACGAGGGCGAAATCATGAAGACGGCGAATAGCAGAACAAAGCTTATCATGTTTATTTACCAGTATCAACATCACCAGGTATGCTACCCCTATACATGTGCAAAAAGAAATATATATCGTAAACCGGGAATGATAGCAGGATTTTTATCATTTCGCCCTATGCAATAAGAACGAAATTATAAAGACGGCGAAATTAATACACAGCCTATTATGCTAATATGACCATGGAAGGGCGAAATTAACGCAGGTATAAAACGGAATATTTCTATAGGCGAAATTTCATGTGGTGGAAAAAAGTAATATTCCCAGGATAACGTCTTTATGCCAAGAATAGGTCCAGAGTATAATAGCATACTGACAAGCTCACTGGGTACAATATATTTAAAAATAAAATATCTTCAATAAATAAGAACGTAGACAAGACTAATATCAACAATACTTCTATTATGTCCAAGGCAATGGATAGTCAATCTATAAACAGCATAATATACATCTATTTGGAATTGCCAACAGAAAAACCCGCTTTTAATTTGTAGCTGATATCTGAAATGAATTAACAGTAGGATATAATAAGAAAATATACATACATATTGCATTGTGAATGTGCATGTTTTCTGTGTCAAGATTTTGTTTATGACGTCACTATGATTGTTTATTAAAGACGTCACTACAACTGTTCCCTGCGCAACTATTGATAACGTCTTGTAACTAACGGTGACTATTAAACACCAGTCGGCCTGAAGAGGCCAAAAGAAAGCAGAAATGCCTACCAATCAGTTTTGTTTATTTGTTGTTTTATATTTCATGTATATGTATATATACATAACAGTTACTTTAGTTGTCTGCTACAGATCGAGTGTACGCTTACCTTGGAATAAAGGACATATATTCCATGCTCCCGTTCCACTTTTACTCATAAACTGGCCAAGACCTATTTCTAAAATCAGGACAGGTGCGGCTCCAAATACCAAAAATAGTAGATAAGGAACCAGGAATGCGCCTGCAATGAAAAAAAGTTATGTAAGTTCAAATGTTAAATACAGAGCTATCTTTTCAGGTTTTGTTTTTTATTATTTTTCTCCAGAATCTTTTTGAGGAATACAAGAATTGGTAATTTGATTCGTCCCTCTTACAGCATAGAACCTCGCACAGGAGATCTCAAGATGAAGGGAAAATCCCTTACTTTTCAGTTGGTAATGTTCGCGGGGGTTTTAATTTCGCTTTTTGGCAGTCATTTAGATAGCGTGAAATTAAAAACCCAATGCAGAATTATTACCATGAATATACAGAAATAAAAGAAAAAAAGACCGAAACACAAAAGTACCTTCTTGATCACGATATTTTTTACCTGGCAATTATGCGCGAAATTGAAACCCTGCTACCTGATTATGATTGGAATATTCGCGAAAAATTAGACCCCCGAAACAACAATACAGTATTTTATTGCTTATGTCTCCCAGGTAAAATACAAAACTCTTACAGAGATGAAATTATAATTATGTTTTTAAACGTTCAAAAACTGTCATAGTAATTGTCGTATTACACTATGTTTACTGGTAACTACATGTAATAGAATGTCAGACACTAATATACCAGGTAAAAATATACTGTGAAATCAGATGTTTTCGCGAGGCCATAATTTCCTAGTTTCTCGAAAAACAACATTTCGTGAGTACATGAAATGGTAGTGTGCCCACTCAAACAGAGAATAGCTTTATATTAAACTAGTAATTACTTCGTTGACCTACCAATTCGTGGGTGAAAATTACCCATGAAATCAACGAAATTAAAAAAAAACCACGAAAACTAGCGATGTCACAGTACTGTTTCATTCGCTTCATTTTTAAGATTTTGTATAGATATTTTTTGCTTTAAATATATTTTTAGAGATTATTTTAGGTGACAAGGTGGTTGAATCTACTTGTAGACTATAAGTCCCTTTGGTTGGACGTATCTTTGTACATGTAGCTGGAAGTTACTATAGCATTATCAACCTTAGTATTAAGAATAAAGCAACAGCTTACGGTAATCACTCAAATGACGTGACGTCACAATTTATCTATCAACCTTAGTTTCATGTGTGAAGCAACATATTAAGCTTATGGTAATCATCACGTGACGTGACATCACAATTTATCTATTAACCTTAGTATTATGAATGAAGTAAAATATTGAGTTTATGACAATCACACACATGACGTGACGTCACAATTTATTTGTTAACCTTAGTGTCATGTGTGCAGCAACATATTGAGCTTACGGTAATCACTCACGTGACATGAAATCGTGACGTGACGTCACAGTTTATTAAGTTACCTTAGTATTGTGAATGAAGTAATAAATTGAGATAATTGCAATCATCACATGACGTGACGTCACAGTTTATTTGTTTACCTTAGTGTCATGGGTGAAGCAACATATCGAGCTTACGATAGTCAATAACCACGTTGAATTAAGCACAGCTACCAGCTGAAAGTCGTTGATAATAATGGCTCATTAATTCACTCCAATGGAAATCGATTTTGAGTTGCCGGTTAATCTCTATGAATCTCTATACATTTCTTCATCCCACAAAGGTGAACGGGACATACAATACCTAGGATTATTTCTGCTTACAGTTTCCTTTGGAGCTGCTATTTTCTGATAAGGTGGTATCACATTGTTTGCTTTCAGCGAACATTAGTAAATCAATATACATCCATCGATTCGTAGGTTTCAACAAAGCAATAATTATAGTGCAGACTATAGATATTAATTGGTTGACGAATGAAGGAGTCAAATACATTTTTATGATAAAAGGAAATATCACGAACCCATGTAGATCTTACTTTCAACTGCCTATAATTTATATTGCTTGGTTAAGGCAAAGAGTGTCTTTTAAAAGTAGTTTCCCAGGGAAGAGCTGTTTTGTGCCTTTGACTATCAACCAAAGAAGTCATGTCCATGTCCCAAATTCGAGATGTAACGATTTTGACGATATTCCTTAAATTCCACACAAATTATACCTATATGTCATGGTCTATTATCAACGAATTTAAACACAGCTATCTAGTACTGGATACTACACAGGTTGAGTCCCTGTCACGTATACCCTCTGATTAAGCCCCTAAACTTTCTCGCATTGCATGATTGTATGATTGGACTTATCATGAAGCCCTTTGTATGATTATGGGTTTTTCTTGCAGTTTTTCCCCCTCATAAGGTGACATTTTAAAGACTACATTTGCTATTTTGTTCTTTACGCAAAACAATTAATTCATTAACCGTTTGTGTTATAGCGCGGCGTCCGTATTCCGTTTCCCGTTCAATGTTTAATGTTTCCCTTCAAACGACCAAGAGATCTGCAGCCATTGCTATAAAAATGCGCAAGACCTATCCATTTCTTTCAAATAAATGACATTGATTTGCATTCCATGTCATACAGGTCAAACGTATTTAATAGATACAAATGTATTTCCTTGACCTATATTCACTGCACATGGATCGGTTAATCTTTAGGCCTAGAAAAATGCTTTTAGGATGCATTTTACTTCATACAATAAGGTCAACTGTCCTTTGATTGGCTGAACCAATCACATATTCAGATTCTACTTGACCAATTTTATGAGATTAATACAAACGGGTATACTTTAAAAGTGTACGACCGACTTTATAGATTTGAAATCTAAGATGGCAGCCATGACCAGCGATTGGCTGGGTATCAACGGTTATGGCTTGACTACCATATATGTTAACTTTGCTTTAAACACAGAATAAGACACAAGGAGTGGGTTTATTTTACATCAATCAATTAAGTTCAGGTAACGAACATGGCCACCACGTTTCTTTGGTGACCTGATGCTTTTATGCCCAGTCAGTGCGTAAAGCGAATTCGAATGCCAGTATTTACATATCCCCATGTGCCACTGCGAAATGGCTAAGAGGATATGTGTAACATGTACTGTTACAGTAATGATAGATTCTTAAGTTGGCTAAAGAAATCAATGACACACTAACATGTGTTTGTTCTTATTCATGTCAAGGTGCTTTAGTTTGTGAATTACATAAGAGATATGACCACAACTAAAACTGAGGTGTTTAAATTATTTCAACTATGCATACATGAATAATATTTTCTCAGAATAAAAGCTTCTGTCCTTCATAGAATCAAATTTTCACATTGTGTGTGAATTCAGATGACACAACTATCCGTGATTGTCAATAAATGCAAAGGCAGATGTAAACTACTTTATATAAATATGTGTTCAGACATGATTTCGTTCCAGTTACCTTGAACTTTTGAAAAACAAATAAATACAGATTTTCAAATACAATTATAATATATATATCAAAGGTTGTGCGTGTATCAAAAATGTGTTTCTTGCATTAAATACAATGGATTGGTTTACTTAGTAGCAGAATCTCATACATAAGTCAATTTTACCACTGCATTACTTAAAATTGAGAAGGCTTGTTTTTCTTAAGAGTTGTTTTCGCATAGTCTTATTATGCTCATTTAAATACAAAAAATAAGGTAACACAAACAATCTCTCTGACTTAGAGTTACTTCCCTTGCAAAGGTGTCCATTTCTCATTTTCATGCTGCGCATTTATAAGTCTGATAGCAACATTGGCAAAGCGTAGGATTGGCAGTGTATTATACATCTAGTTTGTCCCCTGCAGTTCTTGTTTTACTTTTCATTTTTTGACCACAATACTCAAATTTCAAACAGTTGTTATTGCTTATCCTCTGTAAAATGAACGCTTTAAGTTATTTCTTATGAAATACTTATATAGAGATTGACTTTAGAAACAAATATTTCCAAATAGTGACAATGTTATGAATATATTGGACTTTATGGTACAGTTACTTTTTGCTGATTATACAATTACCATGACTTACAGCAAATATATCAGATCACAAAATAATACCCTTGAATGATAAATTCCCAAAATATTGCTAAATACATCAGCAATTGTGTATGTTTTCACTATCAATTGATTGTACTAAAAAAATCATGTTATTGATAGCCCATTCAGTCAAACGCCGAAAGCCTATTAAATGTTTAAATGATACAAATATGCATAAAAATCAGAACTTTAATATTCAACATAAAATAAAGTCGAATAATTCGGGTAAAGTTTTAATTAATCATCCTCTCACGCAGTACGGAATAGAACGCATTATCAACGTTTCGACAAACTATCTCTTTTCTAATATAGAAAAATACAAAATATTTGAGATAATTATGTATGATGTATTGGAACGAAATGTGATTGATCTCAAACAGATAAGGAGGGATTAGATTAGACTGTTGAAATGCCAAGGTTTCCTCCGCTTGAGATGGTTCAGTTGGAGGTCGCCAAAATATAAAACAATGAAATAAAAATAGAATCACCTAATGTTGAAGATAAGTTGTAGGGTCTGAGGTATAAAATTATCATTTCATTTAATCTATTATATCTTTTTTTTTTCATTTTATATCATTATTTTATCTTTGTAATTAACAACGACATAATTTCCAATGCCAATATTTCAAACATTTCATTTTTTATAAAAATAATAATAATAAAAAAGATAAGAGTCATCAAAACCAATTTCAACTGACGCAACGTGCTTGGACTTTGTGCAGAGCAACTGCATCTTAGCTATCGTAAGTTATCTAAACATTCCTCTTAGTTATCTCTTAAATAGTTCAAAACCTCTACAAGTTTCATACACTTAAGTCGCTGCAGGGTTAGAGAAAGAGTCTACCTGCTGTTTTCCACTACATGTTATCCAAAGAGGCGACTAATATGGGGCACACTGAAGATTCGGACCAAAATTGATCTGATGTCCTCCTTGCAGCACTTCGGTTTTACATCTTTTCTTGTATCATTTCCCACCCTTTTATTCGGCTGTGTCTTCTTTTCCACCCATTGTCATATGATCTTAGCTGTTAAAAGGACGTTAAACCTCCAGCAAATCATTTCAAACACAACAGTTTGCTATTTTTATCAGAAATTAATCATATTTGATATCCTTATATACTGCATAATGTTGTTGTTAAGGGACTGACACAAGGCAGAAAAAAATATTTGAAACTTATAAGCATTGGATTTAATGAAATTAAAAATATGTCGCATGTTTTCATGCACTTTGCTATTGATATTTATATAGTAAAATGACCCTGCTGCTGACCTACATAATTTGGTTTACTGCTTTTAATTGGAAATAACCCTGGAAGGCAACGGTTTCACGAAACATCTTCAATGAACAGTTTGGCTGTGAGACATATTTTGTAGCAGGGAAATGGTTCATGAATTCTTTCCGTTTGTTTTAATGCCTTCCGATGTTTTGTTGTCTTCTGGTAAGAAGCTTGTACTCTGTCCTTATATGTAAACGCCGTGATATATTTAGTCCTTATTTTATAATAACCCTGGTATATCACCAAGAGCGATACACACAAACAATTCCGAGGTCAGCCCTATCATTATTGTGCAATGCTTCTCAGCTGGTTTTAATTCATAAATAGGCCTAACCCTCCTAATAGGTGCTATTAGCGAATACTTCAATTTCGGACTTCAGTGGTAACAGAAGTGCATCTATCTGTATAGCACGTATAGCACTGATGGCTTCGTGCTGTGCTTATTCAGTACCACGAGCTATTATCCTTATGTGTTCTCTAGTTAAACGAGCTAGATTAGTAAAACGAGCTAGATCAAGTCTTGTGGAGTTTTTTAGTTAGCTGTTTGGGAATATGTTTTTGTCTTAAAATAGCAAAACAAAAAACAAAACAAAAACGGATTTTTTAACACAAAATATGACCCCAGCAGATGGATTTTCTTTCTCAAAAGGCATTATGTTTTTTATAAGGTCCCATGCGATACATGATCCTATTTGGAAATATTTATTATTCCGCTGTTGTTTTGATGTCTCTATCCAGGTTCTGGCTTTGCGGACAGTTTATTGTACTTGTATCCCCCCAATTCTGGCAAGCTGCCTCTTGCTCTATTACATGTATATTGTAATGACATGGAGGATATCACACCAACATACCCAGCCTCCAGCTCACAAACACACCTGCACGCATACACAAAACACATAGGGACACGTCCTGAAATGACCTTACCTGTTTGATAGGACGTGAAACCCTGTACAGCCAACAAACAAACCAACAGGGAATTGCCTGTCCAGGGAGCTACACAATAAATGCATTTAATCATATGTGTCCACAAATGCGACACAACATGTGTTCCGAAGTTTTATTAGAGTCTATAAACATGACTTATCAGGGGATGACTATACCATCTTTTAGGGGACTTGTTGAGCCTTACTGAATACATGTAGTTATGAAATAGCAATGAATATATATATTCACTCTAACCTATCAAAAGTGTTGTTGTCGATAAAAAATTTTAAAAGTGATATAATATTTTACATAAATCTATACTCTCCAAACGGTTATGATTTTGCTCATGTCTAAATCTGCACATTAATCTCGGTAGCAACGGCTGAATTGATTTGTTGCAAACAACGGATGATATTTTCGATATGGGGAACTTTTTCCTTGTTGTAAAGGTCACAGTGACCTTCTGCCATACACATTTTACAAAAATTGAGGTAGGAGGTCAAATAAAGGACATATTGACCTATTTCAGATATGAGGCATTATAAAATTTGAAAATTATACCAATGTATCAGTTACCCATGCGAAACATAATAAAGGGCATACAGTCTGGAAAAACAGATTTAATGTACTGGGTTTGTAGTGTTGAAAGTAAATCAGTTACCTTCTTAGTAGAGGACATTTTGTAATCGTATTGTATACTCGTGTTCCAAATTTGAATAATCGATGTGAAAAAAGTATGGATTAAAATATGTCTTGGACAAATCTCGTGGCGAAAGGTAGGCGTATGTAATACGGAAAACGGAAGGGCGGAATGTTGACCTGTAGTCCTCTTCAGTAATACCGACGAGGGATTAACAACTGATGAAAGAATCTTTTCCATTAGAATTGATTAAAATGATCGATACCATATATATTCAGCTTGTAATTATGAATTTTGAGATATTTTTATTCGGATGGTTCCTGAATATTAAACACGAGATTCAAACAGTAGGTAGAACATTTTTATAATTCTTTATTTATTATAGAAAGGTTATGTATCACAACCAGTAAGTGTTTATATGTGACGTTTCGGTGACTAGTACGGTCCGTGCATTGTCACCTTCATCAAACCATTATCATTGGTATTTGGTCTGAAGAAGGTGACAGAATCCATACCGTACTAGTAATCTATACGTCACACATAAACACGTACAGGTTGTGATACATTACCTTTCTATAATTCATACTTAACTCATACCGAAGAAAATGCTTAAATCCATATTTTTTTTAATATGTATTGTAATATGTATATAATAAATCAATATATGGATCTAATGAACTCATTCAGTGTTATGGAAATGTGAGGTGTGATATTTCACAATGTTCATAAAAGGCTGTTAATGAATTCAACTTTATAATCAATATACAACAACAATTAGTATTATATGAACAATACGTTAACCAGTGTTAATGTCTTTCCTGTTAAATGGCGAGTTGTTCAATAGTACCGTTCTGTTTTCAATGAACATCTGCAAGATCTGGAGGAAGAATAGACTTGTTGTCACCCACTGGAGGATAGCGAAAGGCGCCCTATTTGGTGCCTTTGCAGAAATGTTTTTTTTCTGTTTAAGAGAAATTGGAAGTGGCAACACTTGACCTGCTGCAACCATTGCAAGCTTTGGGATTTCTATTTTTTTCTTTTCTCTCATACTAAATCTTTCTCGTCAGTGTAACCCTAAGCACGTGTGCATATAACCTGGCTGTAGCCAGGGCATAACCCCCTTGATTAGAAAATGAGACAAAGGAACATTTAAAAATTCCGTTGATTTCTGGTATTTTAAGGATCGTTATCCCTTGGCAGGCAAAATAGAAATGATTTTTATCTTTTTAAATCTTACAGATCAAGAAATTTGTACAGAGATCCTAAACACCTTATGTTTTCATTTACAACGAAGGCAAGAAGCCAAAAAAGTTATTCTCTATCCAATTACAGGTCAATATGAGAAAACTATTAAATAAGAATCTTCTTTCATACATTACTTTTTCATTTTACGCCTCCTTGACTCGATGAATCCTTCTTGGCTTTTTGCGTTCGTTGTGAATGAAAACAAATGACAAACTCAAGACACGGACAGAACAGCATAAACAATAAAATAGGTGCCCAATGTATCCCTTTGCCCCGCAGAGTAGGAATATTCTAGTTTTCTACTATAAGAACACTGTTGTTGATTTCGTTTTGTTACTTTGCTAATTTCATCTCTAAAGCATTTTTTTTTTTTTATAAAAGTCACGTTTTGTAAAGTTTTCTCTTCAGAAATGACTCAACGCTTTCTTCATGCCGGAAAATCCGTTTCCAATACGTAGTGTGCGAAGACCCTTACGATACAATTTTTATGAATGGTTCGGATTTCATGTCCTGTTATACTGTAACAGTGTACTAATACTTTCACGGGTGAAATCTTTTCCTAAATTCCTAGCTTTTGTTTGCATGGTCGTCCTTTTTTCAAAATACAAGAAATGTAACTAATACATACAATACACAGCAAGACAGGGTGTCATCAGATGATTTATTATCACACGCACTGCAAGATGCACGAGGCCGCAAAATATTACTGGACCATGTAGACATTGCATTCATTACATGTATACTAAGTGTACATTCCTCGCATTTCATGAGACACACGCGGGTTAATTAACCAACGTTTAGCCTACATTTCGTTAAAACGTGCGTCTGTTAACCAATGGACAATGTGGAAATAATAAATTATCCTAGTGCGTGTACAATATATCAACAGAACGAATAGAACTTTGTACTTTCTGAGAGAGATTTCCATGCAAGATGGTAACAAATTATCATCAGTTTTTGTCGACATGAATTTTAATTGATGAATTTAACATACCGTTCTCAACCCAAATGTTATTTATCAAATGTTTTTGTAGGAAATGAAAGAAATAATTAAACATTTTATGAGGATAATTAGTTTTGTTATTGTATATCAAATATCTGCTGTTCACATAGGAATGCGCCTATATTTGTGTAGACACACTAGGTGGTGTTAAGTATATATTACTACTCTATAATACATGTCGTGTTTAAATAATGCAATTATAAATTTACGTTAAGGATGCTTAAGCATTGATTGTCTAGGTTTTGTTTTCAAATATTATTTGGTCACAAGTGAAAATCCATTGATCAAGTACTAAAAAATATCATTAAATTTTTACCGTTGAAATATCAGGAATTATTATCTGATTAAAGCTTTTATCACATAATGTACTTTGTTATCCAGTGAATATACCTATGTCATATTTTTTTGCTTATTAACTCATGTACTATGACCTATTCCGTCTTTGCATATTGCAGAGTTATCTTCTCTTGTGAACAGGTATTGATTGTTACGTCATTGGTTTGTGTAAGAAATTTACGTCATTTTCTCAAAAATTGATGCCGTTACTCTCACAAACCAATGACGTAACAATCAATCCCTGCTCACAAGAGCAGATAACTCTGCAATACGCAAAGACGGAATAAGCCCAGTGATTAGTTGAAAGTTTCAATTGTTTCAATTGTGACGTCACGCCTAGGACAATTACATGACGTCATAGACTTACGCACTGGAGTCAAAATGGCGACTTTTTACATTTCAAGGTTGCATTGTCGTTTTACACGAATAAATGCCACAAATCTTGATTATGTGATAAAAATGAGCTTATACTCGTTTTTCAATTCATCTGAAATTGATTCACTGTAGTGAAGATATACGAAATATTGAATCACTTGTGAATCTATCAGTTTAAGTATTACCCAATCAGAACGGTTCTTACTATTCACTGCCTTTATTTTCAGTTTCAAGTTTAGCTGAAGCGACAGCAGAATACGTGGTTGTTTCAGTGTAACCTTTGTTGCATATATTGTGGTATTTACACAACTACATAAGTAAGTTTAGCTTGGAAAGCTTATCAGAGTGTGCGCTGAGTATCCATTTCATAATGACGCTCTACCTTGTTATCAAAAGTTACGACTTTATACTAGTAATCTCGCACTTTTCTGATGCAGCAGTATTTGCATCGTGTTACTTAACAAAATATAATAAATTGAAAATGTAATGGTTTCCCATTAAAAAGCAGATGTATTTCACGAGAACGGTAGAGTATACTAAACTATATTTCATGTACCCACGAAATGGTTTTTTTTTTTTTTTTGGAAACCACGAAATTTGAGCCCAACCAAAATATTTGATTTCACATTACTTTGAAAAGAGGCACATTTTTCTTTATCAAATGATGTACTACTACAAAATATAATATTATAAAAAGATGTCAACGGAGATACACTTAGTAAAATTAACTTTCTAAAATGAAAAAATAAAAAAATGTTTGCGCGGAATGATATTATATTTTGACGTGAAATCCCAGCCAACCCCTAACAGATATGTGTATCAAAGAGGATTGTTGGGGGGGGGGGGGGGGGGGGGGGGGGGGGGGGGGGGGGGGGGTAAGTAAGGAGCTGTAATACAGTACAATCGGATGTCGTGGCCTTTGGCAGTCTGACAGACAAGTTAATATATATAGGGATGACCTTTGTTGCTTACGTCATGAATTACTCGGTGTCAAAACCCTGTATGAACTCATTTCTCAGATCATGATTATGAAGTGCAAATATACTCGGCCATTGCAGAAACCTGTTTGTGAATAAAAAAAAAAAGTAAAAAAAAAAAAAATGGTACAAAACTCCACCAATGCATGACATACAATAGACTACGCCCCTATTCTAGAATCTTTCATTTATAGCGGGAAAACGGAACTTTCTAAAATTGTGATTACTGCTGTGGCTGAGCGTCTAAGAAATGCATTTATTTATATTTATTTTTGTTATTTATTTTATTAATTTATATAAAATCTGTGTCATTTATTGAGTGTTCGTATTTGAAATATTGGATCTTTTATTACCAAAAAAAATTCCCATTTTGTATAACGAGACATTTCCGCTGCAGTTTAATGTTCGCCCTTTTCGCCCACTGAAATGAGGGCGAAGATATCATTATAGCGAACATTAGTCAACAATATCAGTACTGAAAGGTGAAAGGCGAGATTAGAACTGGGATGATTTGGATTTCAGGCAACAGTTTGACAGGGCGAAAATTCTCCGTTTATCATATACTTCTTGTTATGATAATACATTCATTTATACGTGTAAGTACAGTGTAAAAAGGCTATTCACTAGACGACCTGTAGTAATGAATAAAACAGCTGCTGAAAAGCTGACATTGTATGGTCAGTTTTATGAAGGCTAGCAGAGTCCAGCGTCCGGAATTAGACAGTCATGCTGGTAGACACCTGATTTATGACTACCTAAGGTCAGACTGACCTGCAACATCACACACTTTACAGAGTATACCCTTACCATAGTGACCGGGTGTGTCAATGCCATAGCTAAAACCAGTTACTTAGTAACTGGCACTAACAAAACATGGCAACACGTAGAAACTAGTATGAATGGGAAAAACACAAAATTATAGGAGGAGAAGATCATATCATGATCAGGAGAAGAAGCAACCAAACAGAACAACACAAAGGATGAGGCTTTGGCAAACAGCTTAGGCAAACTATTAACGCGAACTTGGAATTCCAGACATATATCCTGGACGTAAAGTATTCCGATGACTGTGTTTAACACACGCTCTTCTTGTGCACAAAGTGCTTTTAATTTAAGGCTGTAATAAAAAAAAAATGTAGATTAACTTATTAAGTGACACATTGTCAACAGAACATTAGGGCTCGCACTACCAGAGCCATATTTGATATTTGGAACATATATCTCTGTATAACCTTCTTCAAAAGACATTAGACGGTACACATAGTCTGCTAGTAACAAAATAAAGGCACATGTTGTAGTAGATTATCCTAATCATTGGAATTCCCAACGTAAAACAAATTATCAAAAGCAATATGCACCAGTGCACGTGTATTAATGATATTTAGCACAACCCCTTCATTTATCACGGCGTAAGAAGAACTGAACAAAACATTACATGTTAACTGCACTTTTGACTAGGTGTTATGTCAGAATATACAGTCAGATATGGTTTGAAGGGATTGAAACAGTTAAATCGTTCCCAAAGACTTCAATAGCGTGGTCTATATTCCATTTCCGGCTTTCCTCCACCACCAAAACCTGGCACGTCCTTAAATGACCATAGCTGTTAATAGGATATAGAACGTTAATAAACCAACTTAAATCAATGTATTCTGCTATCTGTATTCAATTATGCAATACAACAGATTTTATAGTCTCAACCCAATAAACAGTTTGTCATTTAATGAATATTCTACACTCCAAGTCAATCGTGGCTAAGAGATATTTGAGATATCATATGGGTTTTTTCTTTTCGTACACTGTACAGCTTTTTAGCATAACCAATGACGTTAAAATCATTTTAATAGATCCAGAATATTTACTTATCATCGTTTACATACAAAGTAGATATGATAATCGTTATACACACGTGCACATTACGATGAAAAACAACTTAAAAAATGGGATAAAAATATAAAAGTTAGTTGGTGTTTTTGTGACCACCTGGAACGGACACTGATTAATTATAATATGGAGATCACTTGTAATGCAATATTCTCACCGTGGTTTTTTTAATAAGGCTTTAGACATTTAAAAGTGTTTGATACCGCTCTTGGCATCGGGGAAAACTTGTCACGGGTAATTAATTAAATAAACTAATATTGTTTATCTTTGTGGGGGCCTTCCTGGCATTACCACTCTTCTGATTCTTAGTTAATGAGATAAGAACGTGTATTACTGAAATACCAACAGAGGAGAGGTGCCTAAGGGATTTTTTCTCTTTTTTGAAAAGTATGATTCAACAATAGTGACCTGCATATTTACCTGAGTTCATCGAACAGTATCAGGATGGATGCCAGGCGTGGGGTCGGACACTCTTATACTTCCGGTAAACCTGGTTCCGCTTCCGGTTTTTATTTCAGTTTTCCTAAAGTCTTTCGCTTCCGGTTCCTATTTTAAAGTTTGTGAAGTGTTTCCTTGCATTCTCTTTTGTCTCATGAGCTGTTTTAATCATACTATTTATTTGTTTCTTTACAATAATTTTTTGCCGTTTTTCTTTTTTTGTTTAATTTCTTTCTTCTCTTTTTCTTTGTTTTTCTCATTTTTCTTGGGTAATCATTTTGAGTTTAAACGTTGTCTTTGTGTATTTACGACTATGGTTTGGTTCTATTCAGCTGAGTTATATCATCGTTTACGTTTTTTGTATCTCCACCGTTCGTGTTACTTGAATAGATTCATGTACAAGGTAACAACAATAAATATAGAACGTTGCTAGTTGCAGTGTACTAAACAATCGACGTATTCAAAATCGATTGAGCTGCTACCCTACAGCGTTTCACTTTTACCTTAATCCCTTCACTGATGATTTACCGATTCATCCCGTTTTGTTGGCAGGACGCTTCATGTGTCGGCAGTATTGACCTTATATATTATTGAACGTTACGGAACCTAGGAAACTCCAGTACGCATCGCCAGTTCACATTGTCAGCTTTCATCGCATGGGCTCTGTGTTATACAACGAATACACATATGTTACATGTGGCCCTATCTCATTAAATGTATAGCATTATGACGTCAGAACTTCAACATTAAACGTGACGTCGTGATCTTATGACGTCACATTGAAAACAATAAACATGACTTCAAATCACGATGTTGAAAACATGACGACGAACACTTTTAAAAGGTCTTGTGGTACATAAAATATTAAGCTCGTTTAAATTTTATATGAAACATGTTATACTCGTCCCAAAGATTTCCTATCGCCAATTTCATATGTAATTGAATATTTTCAAGATTCTTTATTCATTACTTGTTTACAAGTGAAACAAAGAGAGGCTACTTAATGAATGAATGTTAAATATCATTTATATACTGTAAATTTACAAATGTTAGCGGTATTATTATTCTAACACTTTTGCGCTCTAAATTTTGCGCTAAATCATAGCTGCGCTAAATCAAGGTTATGCATATAGTTTCCTGTTGCAAATATTATGAGTGCGCCAAGCCAATTCATCAATGCGCTGATCTGTCAAGATTCGATATTAAGCTTGAATTTGAGCTGGCTTAGATAGCGCTTTTACAGTATTTTACATGTTTTGTTTCGATAATAATATTTTCACAAGTGGCAAGCACTATGAGATTTTCACTGACCTATTCTGACAACCGCTAAAGTTAGTTATATAATTATAGTAAACGGATAACCCTCAAACGTTTTATCATCACATTGTAGTAACTCAAAACTATCAAAACTATCTTTCCAAATTTGCGTTAAGTAGTTTGCCTTTATCTCATGATGATTCAGTGACGTCATTTGACGTTAATGCTGCTGAGTGCCGTTTGTAAATGAAAATGACGATTTTGTTTATCGAATATAAAGTTGGTTTATGCAGATGCTGTATATCTATATTTATTAAATCTGAACATTCATGTACGTCATGACAGTCTCCATTTTGCGGAAGGCGAAGTGACACACTTCTCATTGGCCAATACTTACATAAAGGCAATATCATGTGTCATTGCTTTGACATGAATATCAGGTTTTGCACCAGATTATAGATGCTTAGGAAAGCTCCAACTAAAACTGAGTAAACCATAATTTCAGGAAATACAACGTGTATACTGTAAGAAGACGTAGACGAGAAACCAGGTTATTTCGAGCGGTAGTTACTAAAATGTGTATCAAGTAATTGTGGACACCGGAAATCATGTCATGATGCAGAGTAGATTGGTGACTCTCAGGTAGGAAACCCTGGGTAAGTAAATTATGAATCAACTGTTTCATGTACATCTATACATTAATTCCCGATACCTAAAACAGGTTTTAAATAAAGGAAACAGTTATCGTGTGTAAATATGGAATCTCTGAGAGATGGAGAGGATCGCCATGTGTACTGCTGCGAATAAGGAAATGTAGTGATCGTTAAATTAAAACTGTCATAATATCAGTTAAATGCTAAGAAAGCAAGAATAAGGACAGTACTATTAATCATTTTATTTTTTGCAAAAAGTTTTATATTCCAAATGTTTTATTCGCGAAAAGTAGAAAATTTGTGAAGACTTCCTGCAACGTTTAATTGTGGTTACAAGTAAATAAATATTCGCGAAATTTCTTAATTTGCGTTCGGCTGTTATCGCGATTTGTACTGTCGATAGTAAACATACCGGGGTAATAAATGTGATATACCGCATCAATTCGGCCAGTCACGCTTCAACAGTTAACAAAATCGATTTGGTCGCCATAGTAGCTATGCAATGGCCGGCCCAAACATGTTTAGCTCAGATATCACCTTTATAGACTGTCAATTCAGTCGTTCAATGCGTGGCTTTTAGAAACGTTATATACATGATTTCCTCCTTATTTTGATTATCATCAATCATAGTCAAGGAAATAGCATTAATTATATATATATTGCGCTCGTGCATGCGACCTTCAAAGTATTCACATCAGTAAAAGATTTACAATTATTTTTGGTGAAAGAAGCTACCGCTCTGATGAATGACAGCCGGTATCCATCCGTGCACAAAGAACATATTTCATTTGTTATATTTAAAACGCATTAAAATAGATTGTTTTGTCCTGGTAAAAGTATTATGTTTTCTAATAATGGCAAGGCATTGGTGTATTTGGCAGAAAATCGCAAATATGAAAAGGCAACAACTACCCTGCCTTATATATCATTAATAAGCTAGCATGAAATTATATTAATTAACGATAAAAGTAAAAATTAATATATTTATTGTGATGAAATGCTGAGTGAGGTATTAACTTCTATATATAGTTCGTATTGTGCTATGGCATTGTTAATATATAACCCTACAAAACTCATATGGTAATTCTATTAGCTCTGAATACAAAAGACCACGTGCTGATAATGTCTTTTCTATGAGTGTGAATGTTTAGTTCATTAAAAAGCCCAAACGATTGTACCTATTGGAATGAAAACTGCAATTTGGAAAAAAAATATGAAATTTTATGTGTGTACGTGTGTGTGAGAGAGAGAGAGAGATGGTGTGTATGTATGCTATGTATGTATGTATGTATGTATGTATGTATGTATGTATGTACGAACGTATGTATGCATGCATGTATGTATTATGTATGTATGTATGTATGTATGTATGCATACAAACATACATACATGCACGTACGTATGTATGTCTGACTTGTTCCGCCCATGTATAACGAGTGTGAGCATTTTTGTACTGAAGATCCAATTGATGTTATTTTTCATAACCATCTTCAACCATATACGTATACATGTATGTACTTACCCCCGCCGTTTCTGTAGCATAGGTAAGGGAACCTCCAGATGTTACCAAGCCCGACAGCGAACCCTATACAAGACAGCAGGAACTCCGAGTTCCTCGCCCACTGGTCCCGCACCATCACAATTTACAATCTTAATTCCACACGGAAAGTTACCTCCCAAGGAAACGCTTAGAGTTCGTATAAGACAGGCAATGCCGTGAGGAAGCAAGGAAGATGTAATACCAATAGTTTAGAATGTTGCTGATAACATGAATCCTGCTGATGTAGGTAAGCAAACGTGAACACCTATAAAACAGTACCCTAGTAACACTGATTTAAGTGTAGAAGGCTAAAACTTATATGGTACAACTTAATGAATTAAACGAGATTTAGCTTGACGAAGCAAATATCGATTCTACCACACACGGGTACACTACAAACAACGATTGCCTTGATCAATACACGACTATGATACTGAATGAAAACAATCCGTGGCGCATATGTATATCTGTATAGCTTTTACCTTCCACTGTGTGTGCTAGTACCGTCCGCGCTCACCGCGCACTGGTTATGATGAAGTTAAGATAATGAATGTTCTAGCTTGCCTGTCTACACAATTGCACTACATCCGAGCAAAATTCAAGAATCATCTCACTGCTGATGATATATGTTTACACTCCCTCCTAACAAACTTTAACCTTAATGTGGCAAAAGAAACCACGCATTGAAACATTATAGCGACCACTTTGTAACATACGCTAACGGTCCTGTGCTGACATTTAATTTATCAATGGTCGCGTTGTGCCTAGAACCACCGTCAACATACGATACAACGGGAGTATTTAAATACGAGAGGTGAACCTTATTATACTAACTCTCTAAATTAAATACATACACGCAACGGAAGGGGATATAAAGAGGAGGCCATGTTTTCTGTGCCACACTATGTACGATGCATGTACATACTTCCATACGTTATATATATTTTACTACAATTATTAAACAAGTTATTAAAGTTTATATTAATCACACTTGTTGATACGGATTTTAGCATGCGCGGGTCTTAATGTGAGAGGTGAACCGGAGTACCCGAAGAAACACCCACGTGGTCGGGCAGGCGTTCAGATACCTTTTTCATGTCCGATCAGGAATCGGACCCTGGCCGCCTTGGTGAAAGGCGAGTCCTTTATCCACTGCGCCACCTGACCACACATATGTTTGTATTAACACATAGACTGCTTGCCTGTACAGAAAGTCACATTAACGTTAAGTGCGTATGTGTACTATGCATGGCGTAATCTTATTTCGAATCTTGAATATTACACGCATTGTCTATTTATAGCCGTTTCTACCTGGTACAGTGTAAGAATGTTCATTGGAACATGCGTTTAAGACCACGACGTAAGGACCCACGTACTTCTGCCAAAGTTTTAGACATGCATTGGAATTTTCCCGGCATGGCTTTAACTTTAACGAATCATTTATGAAAAGAACACCATATCCTGCTTAACTTAAAGAAACGAATAAATGAATAACAAATAAACAAAAAGGAAATATTTAAAAAATGCATTTTGAGTGTAGAAAATACAATTGGGTAAGAGAAGGATTCGAACCCTTGACATCCGACGTTAATACTTTACCTGCAACTATCTTACTTATACTTGGTCAACGGTAGTTCCTTGATCCTAGATTCTTTTGATGTACATCAAAGGATCGAACTAGTCGTCTTGTCTCATCAACAAGGTAGTGCACACGAAACCTCCAATATTGTTATGACGTATTCCAGGGGTGCAGAGAGCGAAAGTCAAGGTAACCCCTGGAGTGTCGAGGATGTTCCTTAATATGAAAATCTAAAAAAGAAATTATTTTATGATTTAACTGCAGTGAGACAATGGTACACAAATAACATGTATGGGAGGGGCATGGATAAATTGGTTGGGATTGAGCGTTTAATAAAACCACGTGCAGATCCTAGATTCAACTTATAATAATAATATACAACATTTATATAGCGCCCTATATAATTTGTTAAATTACTCTAAAGCGCTGTACAACATATGGATACTAGTAATGGTTAAAATTGTGAAAACAAAAAACAAAGGCTTACAATCACTTTTATACATTTAAGCAGGCATTGTGCACATCATTGAACAAATAAAAGGGTAGTGTTTACATGACGTCTTTGCAAGGATTCTAAAATGCAGACGTGAAGAGGTGAGTTTTGATGTCCCTCTTAAACTTGGCCAGGGTATTTAACTTTCTAATAGCAGATCGTAAGCTATTCCACAACGTAGCCGAAACACTCCCAAAGCATCTGTTTCCGTAGGTCACAGTACGGGATTTTGGGACACACAACAGAGAGTCTGACTCTGACCGCAGTGATCGTGACGGCTGATACAGGGTAACAAGCTCCTGTACTGAGGAGCTGTTCCATTCAGTGCCTTGTATGTGTACCCCTGAATTTTGTACTGCGACCTGTATCGTACAGGTAACCAGTGCAACGAATAAAGCGCAGGTGTGATGTGCTCTCTCTTTCGAGTACGAGTAACAAGCCGTGCTGCAGTGTTGTGGACCCTCTGCAGACGACTAGTTAGTTTGTCAGATATACCACAGAGCAGGGCGTTACCATAATCCAACCGAGAGGTAACAAGTGAATGCACCAAATTCTTGCATGCATCTGCAGTTATAAACTGCCGAACCTGGTAGTAACAGGATTTGGCAATAGCGTTCACTTGTTTCTCCATGTTCAGTGAACTATCAAAGTATACACCTAGGTTTTTAACGGCTGGGACTGTCTCAATAGTTCTGGCACCGACCTTGAGCAGGGGAGCCATTGTTTGTTGACACTTTGGGGAAAAGACGATTAGTTCCGTCTTTTCCTGATTAAGCTTAAGCATGTTGGCGTTCATCCAGGTACTGACATCCGTTAGGAGACTTTCTGTATTCCAACTGTTCTGTGGTTTGATGACCATGTACATTTGTGTGTCATCTGCATAGCAATGATAGCGAAGGCTATGTCGACGACAAATCTCTCCAATCGGTTTGGAGTACATACAATATTAACACCGACCCTTGAGGAACTCCGAAATCTAGTACTGTCATGTGAGGTGGAAGATCCGATGGCAAAATAATCGTATATACAGTCACCTCCCCTTAATTTAGTTTTGAATATAACTGTAGAGAGCCAAGAGGACAATAATAACAATTTGGGGTCCTTGGTTCGAATCCTGATTAAAGTAAAGAGTCAGTGATCTAATACACAGAGCCGCCTCAAGTTGAAATATCGTTTATCGTGAGAATTTCGTGTAATATCGGACGCGCTTATTTATGTATTTCACTAACTACAATACATGCATTTAAAAGATCTTTTGATCAAGTAAAGAGTCGATGTGCTACACATCGTGCCGTCTCAAGGTTTGGTTTCATAAGGTTTACCGTCCTATCAACGGCTAAGGTCATTTAAGGACGTGCCTCCATGTGTGTTGTGTAAGCGTGTATGTGTGCCGGAGACAGGTTATGTTAGTGTACTTGCCTTCTTTTGATAGCGCGGAAGTGATGCCGACTTTAGTTTAAACTATGTTTTATTTCATTTCTTTTTTATGTCATACATAATATACATAAGTTAATACAGGTTTCAGGAAAAAGGGTATTTGAATATTTATATGAATCTGTCTCCTTAATTAATGACAAGCGGATGACAACACTACAAATCGAGAGAGAGAGGTGTGTGCGTGTGTGTGTGTGTGTGTGTGTGTGTGTGTGTGTGTCTGTGTCTGTCTCTGTCTCTCTCTCTCTCTCTCTCTCTCTCTCTCTCTCTCTCTCTTAAATCGTGACTTAATGAAATTACAAACAGTTGCTACATACAAATGCCGACTTTATAGTGCTTTCTCGCTGAAATACCATGAAACACCGAAGACTCCCAACACAGTATTCCACCCGGTCACATTATACTTACAACGGCTGAACCAATTGTGGTCATTCCCCTAAATCCAGAATGTTAAGCAGGGAATAACAGCTACCATTTTTTTAGGAACTTGGGGATGTCCCGGCCTGGGGACAGAACCCACTCCCTTCCTCACCTGGGCAAACGTTCAACATTAAAGACAAAGGTCAGGTATTGCCAAGCAAGGCGCTAAGAAATAAAAGGCAGTGATACATAGAGAGATTTATCGCAATTGGTGCACCAGATGGTGTGATATCGTCAGAGTATGAGGATCCATAATAACAATGAAAATATTGACTTGAAATACTAAAAAATGAAGCTTCTATTTAAACAAAATTATTAATCTATATGCAAACATTCAAACAAAGTAAAAATGTTATTATACTATATTGTTATTTCGTCCATTTAGTACTCATCAGTAACACGAAAGGGCATTTAAAACAAACCGCCTTGTCTAAAATGTTCCGAAACAACTTTAGCCCAGTTTCAAGTGAAGGATATCACAAAACATTTTACATTTTATTGATGTGCGTGTGGAGGAAGCAATGCGTGCTTTCACCCCTTTTTTCCTGAATTCTATAAGATAAAACCCTTTAAAAAGAATTGAAATGTTCAACTTTGGGCTACAAACTACAATATTTTATGTAAATCTGCTAGTAAATTCCAGCAAGAGGGCTTCGACCATCCTCGAGGACTGATAGACATTTACCACACCGTTGCATAAAACAATCACAAGAAACACTATTAAAAGAAACCCATTTTTGATGGACCTGTTTGTTAATGTAATATACACAATTGACGCTTCATCAACAGTCATCGCTTCTGACGTTATACGTTTATACTTAAACAATGGTTATTGAACCTGTCATAGAATGTTTCTCGTTTGATATTTTCTGCTTCCTGCCCTTCAACAGTCATGTTGAGTGGAAAATGTGTAAATTATATGTCGTGTCTTTTCGATTTGCTGCAATGAAGAACAAGTCAAAACATCTTCAATTAGTAACATTCTATGAAATTTGATAAATATATTTTCCCTTTGGAGACTTCTCTAAATAATTTATTATGCATTGTTTAGAAACATAACAAAATATTGACCCATTAGTATATATATATGTAACTATATTACAACACTCAAAATACTGAATATTAATTTGATAGAATGGGTAATGGCCATTTATCAACATGGCTGTTTTTTTGGTAACATATGTGATATGCCTTCCAGTGCTTTCACTTTTTACAACTGAAAGAGGTATTCAACACTTCATGAAAACACCCTCACTGGAAAATAATAAAAATCATAACAATACGATATAGAACCTGTTGTGGATTCTACGAAAGTAAAACAGTTTTTGCATGTAAAATCATAGGGATAGACCAGGGCCCATATTCATGAAACTGTTCTCATGTTCAAGCATGGGTTTTGTGCCGAAACCTTCTTTATCGTAACTCACCTAAATGATGTCAAACAAGCAAAACGTAAAACGTAAACATTAAAAGTAGTACTCGGCTTTAAGTCTCTTCAAAACATTTCAAAATCATGGCCAAAAGAAGATTTTATTATTTAGTTATAACCGGAATACGAAATCAGGCTTGAGCACAAAATCCATGCTTGAGCATGAGAACAGGTTCATGAATACCGGCACTGGAATTCAGCTTTTGACTTCGACCGTTATAATGTGGCTGTAACCCACTGATCTACATAGTAAACGGTAGTACCCTGGCCTACTTGAGTTACAGATATATCCAAAAGACAATTAAGGGAAGTTTATCGTGTTGAAAAATGTGGTATTCTTCAGATTTTTTGCCTGCAATGGGATACAGATCTTTAATTTAAATTGAGTATAGTACATTCAAAAGTTCTATCGCTACATTCATGAGACATAATCTAAAACTATTGCGATGAGATATGATTTGCAATCCTGATTTTTTTCTCTCTCAAAATGTTTCAATTTGAATAATTTGTCAATGTAATTTTGTGATTTACATATAGTTTTCACGTTATGTCTTAGCGGGAATCCATGTCCGGGTATCGATCGTAATATCAGAGATCATGTAATCAGTGACGCGGTTATATAGATGATCTGATACGAGTGTTTATATAAATATAATTTCAAATTTATTAGACGAGCTTATCAAATATATATGAAATTAATAAACGTTATATTGCAGTTATATGGAAGCATCGGTTCTGAGTTTGATTTTTAACCTTGTTAATACACGATGTGGTAAAACATTTTATAACTTTAAGTTTAGAATGTTGTTGTTGTCACTTTAACTGGTTTCTGCTCGTTAACAAGTATAATTTTAGTATCTGCAGACATTATTATTTAATAGATATACGCAGAAACCAATACACACAAAAAAATGAATTTGTTCACTTGGAACTTGGAATGACATTGTCGGTGTTACATGTGTATAAAGCCGTGATTCGTTATTGCAAAAACATATACAGAATTAATATTATTTATTATTACAGTAATTCAGTAAAAACGTTGCAATTTTTAACATGACTAAAGAATGCATAAAAAAATATGCAGTTTTGTGACACATATGTTTAAGCCGGAAACAATCGAACACGACCGCAAAAACCCTTGTTTAAATAATGCCAAAATAAAGACTTTCAAGATACTCGGTGCTCTTCAATAGGATTGCACGTGTGCATTTGAGTAAATTTAGACTCAGTCATATGCTAATTTTGTTATCTGATGTCCTGTTTCATACAAAACACATATGTATACAAGTGTTTTAAAGCCACGTTGTGCTATCTTGCTTACAATTAATTGTGGCTGTCCCCGATGGCGAAATAACTTTTTTTCCTAACATACCGGGGAAACTCACATTACTTCATTCACAGCGAGGAGCTATATGTTTTAAATTCCAGAGCTTCGTCCAGCTGTGACATAATTGATAAGCCTCATCCGGAACCCGAGAGGTACATATATTTTAACTTCAGGATGAAGTTGGCGTACTTAATATCTATAACTTCTGGGCCCGTATTCATGAAACCGGTCTCGTGCTAACGCAAGGAATTTATACTCAAGCCTAATTTCTTGTTCCGTTGATATATTAATAACAAAATCTTTATTTTGTCAATGATTTGGAAAAGCATTGAAGAGACTTAAAGCCGAAAACTTTTTGATCGTTCGATTTAACCGGCTTTCAAGAAAGTTGGTTTGAGCACAGAATCCATGCCTGAGCACGAAAACGGTTTCATGAATACGGACCTTTTCCTACTGTCTGATCGGAATAAAACTAATGTTTTTTTCTGAAACTATCTATATATATCACACACAGCATCATCGGAATTCCAGAGGTAATGTTCACTTTTGTTCTCTATACCCCTGGAATATGTCATCCATGACGAATTCAAATACTCTGTACGCGCCACCTGGTGGATGATACAAGTCAGACTAGTTTAATCTCTTGATGTACCTCAGAAGATCTGCGCGGCAGCATAACGGTAAACTTTTCTGGCTTTGACAGTTTAAAGCATTATACATTTGTATTTATCTACCTCATACCTGTGAATAATTAACGAAAATTGAAAGAATTGTTTAGTGTTAAATATTTATGTTTTATTTTTAAATACTTTAAACTAAACGATCGGCATCCATTTCAAATTATTTTAGTGTTATCAAAGGCAAAGGAGTTTACGTTGTTATGAAACTAAAATATACGAAGTGTGAAGTTTGACTTTTTTTCTAAGAATTGGGTAATTCCAACAAGACAGTATATGATATAATTTTTGAAGATATGAAGTAGTTTGAAGAAGTGTAAATATTATGTTAACACAAAATGCATTTTTAAGATTGTTCGGTCGAAAACCAGTCTCACATGATTAATGGTGGTAGGACATTGTGATTTGTAAAACACGACGCCTCCAAAGGTAATTAACAGTTCTTAGAATGAAATTGACATATCCAACGAACTATAAACATCACTTCGATTGGTTGTGAATATTTTGTCTTAATAAAGTCCCATGTTTTACCATTGATATTAATTGCACTTTGCCTAGGGATGTTCTATTTCATATATCAATATCATTTATCATTTTAGTCTCCGCCCGATCGGGTAAATTTTGTTTTACATATATTACACATTCTTTTACTCAGAGATGTCCACTTCCATTTCGCTATATTGATTAATAATGATTAGTCCAAGTATAGTTATGTAGCATTTAACCAAGAATAGAGTAAAAAGATATATGATTTGGATAAAGATCAAAGAAACACAAGACCCAATGAGAGTGCGTGACTTTCCTTTGGTGAAAAAAAACGAAATAACATTAACCGTACACAGTAATGTCCTTCACAAGTTTGGTTTGGTTTAGTTTAGTATTGTTTAACGTCCTATCAACATCTATGGTCATTTAAGGACAGCCTCCCCTGTGTGCGAGATGCATGCGTGTAGTGTATGCGTGTGTGTTTTGGGAGGCTGTGATATGTTCGTGTTTGTCTCCTTGTGATAGAGCGGAACTGACGCCGACTTAATAGTGCTACCTAAATGAAACATACTGCCGAAGACACCCAGCAGACTTATCAGAAAGGCCATCATAAGCTACAACAAACAAATTCAGATATTAAAAAAAATAAACAAAGGATTTGAAATTACCGCTGTCATGACTACAGGACAATAAGATTACCCAAAACAAAATACACAAGGTTAAGAAATAGATCCATGTCACGAGCATACACCTTGAAACGTACAACGGTATTCAGAAGTATCCACAGGTTCAATGCATATCACTATCATTCCACTTTACATTGGAAAAACCCGTTTTAGATATATTAATGGATTACATATGCAAAAGGAAAGTAGGAAATTACATCCGGTAGTATCAATATTGCAGATGCCAACACGTTAAAGCAATATAGGGGTATGTAACAATAACAGTTCACAGATAAACCATAGGAGGGCCGTTGTGAACAGAAACAGGGGACGTGCATCGTCCGTACATGTTATACAACGACTTAAAGATAGCACATTTCAGGCTCCCAATATGAAACCACAAAAAAACAGCCAAATATATGGTGGCTATACTAGAGAATGTGTTCGAAATGTGAAACCTTAAAAAGATTATTACTTTTTCTGTTCTGTGTTAAATGCTAGTAGAGTAGGAAAAATCAGTGTTAATGTCTTTTTCTTTAAACGCGGTGGTAAATTTTTCACAAGACACAAAGCAAACTACATTCTGACAATATCCACAATGACAGAAAGGCCCATAAATAGCATCTCTACCTGGATTATACATCCATAATTCAAAATAGTTTGATATTCCCCATCAAATCATGGACTGTTCCTTAGTTGAGTGAAATCTGGAAATTCGTTTATCACAAATCAACATCATTCAAGACGCGAAAATGTGAACTCAGACAGCAATTAAATGCGAGAGGGAAGGGGAAGTGTCTGAGACGTGCGCCAGCCCGATATGAGGGCGAACGAGAGCACACGTCACCAAACAGGGGGATATTTCAAGTGGACACTGAAGAACCGGAACACATGGCCGCCATGCCGGACACCAGCTCGGAAACTGGAGTGGGAGATGATGATGACAATTCCCAAGGGCAGGAACACTCGGAGGGAGACACTCGGCCGGTGGATTTTGACAACGAACGGACAGGTATAAGCGGCAATATTAAGATCCCTACTTAGTGGGTTATGCTCCTCAATATGCCCCAGGCGAATCGGCCCCCACTAATCTACACAGAGAGGGGTCTCCATACAACAGAACTCTGGGGCTGATCCCCAACAAACCTCGGGTCAAGGCAAATAGAAAATGATTGGAAAGTCAACCAACTCTTTTCGTAACCCCCGGGCAAAACAAATGTTGGGATATAACGAGGGGAACTGCTCGTTTGGTTCCACCTGTAGATTCAGCCATGCATGTGTAGCATGCAAAGGGCGACACCCAAAACTCCATTGCAGCACTAGCTAGAAGCAGGTCATTAGGACATACCACTGTTAACGTACAAAGACAGTTAGCTTTAGAACATACATACCCAATCAAAAAACATAGGGACAGAACTGCGAGATGGGTTTCAGTTAGGGTTTCCATTTCAATATCATGGACCACGTGTTCCTAAAGACGCAATGTCCTTGTATCCCAAGATATTTTTGGGGAAAATCCACAAAGAATTACAGGCCGGGTGTATTGCCGGCCCCTTTCATTATCACCCACTTTCCACCCTACGGGTATCTCCGTTGGGCTTGGTGCCCCCAAAGGATAGCGACTACAGAGTTATCCTTCACTTATATTTTCCCGAGGAGTTGTCTATTAATGACTTCATAGATGAAGCTGCCTGTTCAGCATAATATACTAGTGTAGACGATGCTATAGAAATGGTCAGAACTCTTTGTCCAGGTTCACTGCTTAGTAAAGAATATATTAAGTCGGCATTTAGATTGCCTAGCAATTTTGATCTTCTATGTTTTCAAGTCGGGGGTTTATTCTATATTGACATATGTCTGCCTTTGGGGGTGAGTATTAGCTGAGCATTATTTGAAAAAAATGCTACATTTTTTTAATGAGTTGTTCGGGAATAGCAGATGGGAATACACTACCCTGTCCCAGCATTGCTAGATTACCTTGATGATTTTTTGTTCAGAGGTAAACCGGGTACAACTCAGTGTGGTTATACAATGAATTCGTTTCAGCACACATGCTCATCACTGGGTGTTCCCCTCGCTGAAGATAACATGAAATAACCCGTACTAGGCACTTACAAATCAGAAATGACATCATAAGCTTCTACAAACAACTATTTATATTAAAGATATAACAAGGGAATGGGCCATACTAATACCATAACTACAGGACAATAAAATTACCCAATATAAAATACACCAAGTCAGAAATAGTTCCTTGTCACGAACAAACACATTGAAACGTACACCGATGTTGATCAGTATTACAAAGGTTCAATGCATGTCACTAGCATGTATGTGTAGACATACACCTCTCCCCAATTTAAAATACACCCAGTCAGAAATGGTTCTTTGTCACGAACATATATTTTGAAAGGTATCTCGGTTTTAAAAATATAACAAAAGTTCAATGCATAACATTAAGATGTGTGTACACCTACGGTACTCTCTATTTCAATATGCACAATGACATGAATCGATACACGTCATAAACATTTGACTAGAAATTTCCACTCATCACTGGAAATACCCGTTTTGAATAAACCAATGCATTTTATATACGAAGTGAAAGTAGGAAATTCCACTTTGTTGTATAAATATTGCAATTGCCAACACGGTTTGGGGTATATATAAACAGAAAGGCCATATGAGGTTTGTTGTGTACGAGAACAGGGTGTTTTTTATCGTCCCTTTGTGTTAAAACAAGGACTTAAAAAGGCTCGTATACCGATATCGCCACACAGACCTAAAAAACATAAACTTGTGTTTATATACTTGAAAATGTGTTCGAAATGTGAAACATGAAACTTATTAAAAAAATCTGTTCTATGCTAAATTGTTGTAGTGTGAAAAAACAATGTTATGATGTTAATCTTGAAACAGTTCTATTAGATTTTTCACCAACTCTTTTTCAGTGATTTCAAGTTTTGTGATATAGATGTAATATTTTTTCCACTGATTGTCATTATAACCAAATTCTGTTGAAATCATATTTTTGTTGTTTACTCCTGAAAACATCAACTTTGGAATAGTGAACATTATTTTTATAACGGTGAATTCCTTCGGCTAAGGGATGCTTATGCAATTTTATATACTCAACAGAGATTTCCCCGTTTGGGCCCCGACATTTTTTGTTCCAAAGGGAACACGATCTTTCATTTAACGTTGAGTTTAATTTGCGAATGGATATTCTGTTTCAAATAATCACTATTTCTTACTTTGGTCTCCTACTGATCAGGTATTGTTCCTTTACATATACATCATTCTTGTTTTCATTCACAGAGATGTCCCTTGCCGTATTGATTCATTTGAGAAATTCAGTTTGATTTAAAAAAAAAATTAAGCTTAATCCCTCTTTCCCGTTATAAGCCTTGCTTCTATGCTCCAAGGATTTTTTACAAGTTTTCCTGGGGAACCCTATATTTTTATAAAAACAACATTCTCCTAAGTACAGATACGTGGCATAAAACCAAACTTAGAGTTAAAAGATATTCGAAAATACTCAAACTTCGGTATTGCTAAAAGTGCAAGCGTCATAGGACAACTTCAAGTACACAACGCTCGATACCTGTGTAAATAACATCATATGCTTCTTCAAAAACAACTATTTATATTAAAGATATGTAACAAGGGAATGGACCATACTAATACCATAACTACAGGACAATAACATTACCAAATACAAAATACACCAAGTCAGGAATAGTTCCATGTCACGAACAAACACATTGAAAAGTACACCGATGTTGATAAGTATTTGCAAAGGTTCAATGGATATAATTATCATGCATGTGTAGACCCACAGTACTCCCCAATTAAAAATACACCAAGTCAGAAATGGTTCTTTGTCACGAACATATCCCTTGAAAAGTATCTCGGTTTTTAAAAGTATTGCAAAGGTTCAATGCATAACATTATAATGTGTGTACACCTAAATTACTCCCCATTTCAATATACACAATGATATAAACAGATCCACGTCAGAAACACTAGAAACACCCGTTTTAAAAACACCAATATGTTCTGTTAGCTAACGGAAAGCAGGAGTGTCGTACTGGTTGTATAAATGTTGCTGTTGCCAACACTGTATGGGGTATATAGCAACAACTGTCAACAGACAAACAGGGTGTGTTTCTCGACTGTATGTGTTACAACAAGGACTTTAAAAGGCTCTTATGCCGATATCGCCACACAGACCTGAAGTACATAACTGGTGTTTATACACTTGACAATGTATTCGAAATGTGAAACATGAAGCAGACTATGATTTATTCTGTTCTTTGTTAAAATTCTAGTAGTGTGAAAAAAACAATGATGCGGTCTTATTTTTGAAACACTTAGGTATATTCGTCAGGTTACAAGTTACATTCTGACAAAAGCCACAATAATGGAAACAGTACACAACTGTACATCTTGGATTAACCATGGTGCGTTACAAACCATCTTAACATTCTTCATCAAATCATGGATTGTTCCTTAGTTGAAAACGTTCGGGTAAGTTGTAAAATATTTTGTATTTCATTTATCATACCCTTCACATATATCTAAGTTAATAAGTTGCTAACAAAGTCTAAAAGAAGATAAAAGAAAAACTAATCTGTGTATAGATAGATTGAAATTGCTTCTTACTCCCCCATACTATGGGTTTAAACTCCGTTCCTCCGGATTCTGCCAGTCCGAAAAGGTTTTCCGGGGCATACATGTAATATCTTTTAACCATATTTGGTATGCATGCACATCTTGGGATCGGGAGTCCAGTGTACGAGACCTAGGTAACTGTGATCTGTACTGTGACCTTTGACCTTACCTTCACTAGAGTTCGTCTGCTGCATATCTTCAATGTTTTTTGACCATGATTAACCAAATTCAGAAGGCATGTATATCTGAAAACGGCAGAGTGCAATATATGAAAATTAGGTCAACTCTAAACTCAGTTATAGAAAAAAGTTTGTCCGGAGTATATCTCAATTGATATTTCACCCGAAGTAAACTATCCATTGTATTCCCTAGGGATGTCCGCACTTAAACTGAATACCTCAAACGAATTTTACGATGATTTGTTCAAAGATTTATCGAAAGTTTCAATCATGTATTCTATTTTTAAGAATTCCATTCAAGCTTTTGAAATCTGCGAATTTGATGTATGTTCCCAGATCTTTAAAACGTTTTAGACCGGAAAAAATAATGCACTGTTCCGTTTGAGAAAGGGATTGCATATTTGCACGGGTTATGATTATGTAACGTGCTTTTATGTTGTTGGAATGAGGACTTTTTTTCGTCTTTAAGTATATATCAAACAATCAACACAGCCCATTAATCTACCTTAGAGCTGACAGTGCAAGTTTTTAATAAAACAAAATCTGGTTTTAAGATCTTCCTCAGTAATAATATTTTCCGACTGTCGTATCTAAGGATGCGCCGACATTTTATAATGCACTTGCTTGGTAACGTGTATGGGTCTGGCTGTGTATAAAAAGCGAATTACCCGTCAAACCGGTTATCATTTGTTCAACGTGTGCGCAAAGTGAAAAAAATGAAATGGAACACATCAAAGATATCAGTTATCAAAGAAACTTGAAAATAATAGTGAAATACAACCAATTAAAATATATAATACACAATCCCTACGCCCCCTTCCCCCTCCCAAACAAAACCAAAACAAACGGCCCTAAAAGAAACAAGTATACGACTAACGTTGATGCCTACTTTTTAGATATCCAACTAGTAATAACAGCCTGTGTGAAAACAACACTAATTCAAATTATCTGCATAAAACAGTTCAATTATCTTTCACAATGGTTACTACATACCTTGGAATGTCGTATTTTGCACGTGTTTTGCTTGCAAAGCGTTTACACGACAAAGACTAAGAGTTCATAATAAAGATTTCGTGTGTAGGTGCAGTTCTATGCACGTGAATGACCGATGATATATATAGGATTTTCAGTAATATACCTCTTATTTTGGACTAACAATTTTCAAGAAACCACCAGCTTGGCAGTGTTTCAAAGTCTTCAGGTGAGTGCGTTGGATTTTGATATGAGTTGCGGTGCATTGAATCGCAAGACGGTCAGTTGTAGAATGCTAACCGATTTGACAGGTAATTCGTTTTTAATACCCAGTGATGCCCATATTCGTTACCAAGCAAGGACAAATAAAATGTTGGCACTTCCTTAGAAACGATAGTCGGAAGAACTGAGGAAGATCTCCAAACTTTTTTTATATCTCAATTGAAAGCTTTTTAACTTGCACTGTCGGCTTTAATTCGATTAACGTGCAGATACATTTTGAAAATATTGCGTATACATTTCCTACATGTATTCTACTACACTTAGCAGTGAGATATTTCGTATACACGTCTTTCCTGTAATCGACTATCGTGTGCAGTGAGGCATTGCATATACGGGTCTGACCTGTAATCGACTGTCGTGTGCAGGGAGGCATTGCGTATTCAGGTCTTACCTGTAATCGACTGTCGTGTGCAGTGAGGCATTGCGTATTCAGGTCTTACCTGTATTAAACCATGGTGTGCAGTGAGGCATTGCATATACAGGTCTTACCTGTAATCGACTGTGGTGTGCAGTGAGGCATTGCGTATTCAGGTCTTACCTGTAATCGACTGTCGTGTGCAGTGAGGCATTGCGTATTCAGGTCTTACCTGTAATCGAATGTCGTGTGCAGTGAGACATTGCGTATTCAGGTCTTACCTGTATTAAACCATGGTGTGCAGTGAGTCATTGCATATACAGGTCTTACCTGTAATCGACTATCGTGTGCAGTGAGACTTTCCATAAACAGGTCCTACCTTTATTCGACTATCGTGGTCATTGAGCATTGCGTATTCAGGTCTTACCTGTAATCGACTATCGTGTGCAGTGAGACCTACCATAAACAGGTCCTACCTTTATTCGACTATCGTGGTCATTGAGCATTGCGTATTCAGGTCTTACCTGTAATCGACTGTCGTGTGCAGTAAGGCATTGCATATACAGGTGTTACCTGTAATCGACTGTCGAGTGCAGTAAGGCATTGCATATACAGGTTTTTCCTGTAATCGACTATCGTGTGCAGTGAGGCCTACCATAAACAGGTCCTACCTTTATTCGACTATCGTGGGCATTGAGCATTGCGTATTCAGGTCTTACCTGTAATCGACTGTCGTGTGCAGAAAGGCATTGCATATACAGGTTTTACCTGTAATCGACTATCGTGTGCAGTCAGGCATTGCGTATTCCGGTCTTTCCTGTAATCGACTTTCGTGTGCAGTAAGGCATTTCATGTACAGGTTTGACCTGTAATCGACTGTCGTGTGCAGTAAGGCATTGCAGATACAGGTTTTACCTGTAATCGACTATCGTGTGCAGTGAGACCTACCATAAACAGGTACTACCTTTATTCGACTATCGTGGTCATTGAGCATTGCGTATTCAGGTCTTACCTGTAATCGAATGTCGTGTGCAGTGAGACATTGCGTATTCAGGTCTTACCTGTATTAAACCATGGTGTGCAGTGAGGCATTGCATATACAGGTTTTACCTGTAATCGACTATCGTGTGCAGTAAGGCATCGCGTATTCAATTTATTTTCCGTAAGTTTTACAACTTATAGGATTTGCATTTGTACAACAACAAATACTTTCATATTACTGGCACATTCATTACAAATCAGCAGCAACAACAAAATCATCACTTTCGTCATTATCATCATCATCAGCGACGTCGTCGTCGTCTTAAAAATCATCATCAAGATAATAATCATCATCGTTTTCATCTTTTAAAATTAACATCAACGTCTACATCATCATCATCATCATCATTGTCTACATCATCAAATACAACAACATTGAGTATTTACCATATAAACATGAAAGGTTGTATGAACAAAACATGGACATGAACGATTGAGTAATACAAAATTAGGTAAAACAAAATTAGAAGTTAAACACTCCTTCATTTGTTAGCTTCAATAATAAATTTACCCAACAAATTCAGTTCTTTTACATTGTGTGTATTTACTAATTCGATAAGTTTTAATACAGATGGTTTTAGCCAGTAATACTTTTTGATATATTTTCTCCTAATATCTAGATGACGTGGGCAGGAAAATAAAAAATGAAATTCATCTTCTATCTCTATAAGGTCACAGTTACTGCAATATACACTTATTGCACTGGTTTGAGGGAGACCTGAATAGTTGTTTCCCCGAGATAAATCATGTTTCCCGAGGGCGAAGCCCAAGGGAAACATGATTTGTCGATGGGGAACAACTATTCAGTTTTCCCTCGCACCAGGGCAATAACTGTTTTATTATTCCGAAATTCCATCTGTGGAGTCTGTGTTATATACTGTACACAAAACAAAAATACATCAACATTAGGCAATGTAACGAGCCTCTGTGTTGTCACTGTTGTGACTGACCTGTTCGCCCGTAATTCATTAGGTCTGGTAGCATATATATACTACAAAAACTATCACTGTCAGTGTTTTGATTGTGTATCTAATTTAACAACAATAACAGTCCTTCAAGTTCTTCAGCTGTTGGAAGGTGGAATATCCCGTTCGCAGCCATTGGTGATGGTGTCATCCGGAACACATCGGGCGTTCTTTAATCTGCAACAAAAAGGTATTTTGACAGAAAATAAAATGTATCATTTATATCTTATAATTGGCACAAACATGTCCAGTATATAAAACCGTCCTTTTGTATGGTGACTATATGTAGTTTCTTTCAGATATAAGATAAGCAACTGATTCGTGTGTCAAGAGGTTGAATGAGTTTAGTATTCATCCCAAATTTCAACAGAACAAATCAAACATTACACTTTATCTAACAAAATCATATTTTTCAACTTCTTTTACATCTCTAAGCACATTTTATTCTACTTAAAAATCATAAATTTATGTTTCTAATTGTAACTATTTTATGATAATTTCAGCAAAATCACAATGTAAATCCTAACGTGTGAAGTCATCTTAATATAAAATCCTTTTTGCTAATTTACCTGGATATGTAAACCAGAACAGACCGGTGTGTTAGTTACGATGACCATGATCGTTATCAGGGGTGGCCTTAGCTCAGCGGGGGTGCACTACCTCTCACCGGTACCTCACGTTTAGCCCCCTGGGCATCCCCATTTCAGTAAAGCCAGAGCACACACATGTACGTACTGCTTGGTCGTCTACTGAAAGGTCGCGAGGCCGTACGTATAATACCGGACGTAAAACCATCAAAATCAATCTGTACTGGCTTTTATTAAGATTCAGCTACCGTTTTTTTGTCAGCACATATGATCAGACCAGAAACGTAAACGTCTCTGATCAGACACTTTATTTAAAAAAATTTTGTTTTAAAAAATAATCATCGGGCGGTTCAAACAGAGGCGTATAAAACCAGTATATACCCAGTACATACACTATAGTAACTCGGTAGTGAATCGGACGTAAAACCTATCAATCAATCAATCAATCAATTATAGTATAGTATATATGTCTCTAGTTAAAGGATTTTAAAAGGGGATGGCCGGGGTAGTTTTTGGAAGTGATCTCTTCTGTGTTGTGGTCCTTACGCCAAAGGTACATGTACGAACTTTTTTTTATATGGTTTAGATGTAAATTGAAGAATTTCGTCGGTATCACCCGGGTGTTACGGCACGATTTCTCACCCCGACACGATTTCTCACCCGGGTGAGACATCGTGCTAAAAGTGCTGCGGTCGCAACACGATTTCTCACCCTAGCACGATTTCTCACCCGGGTGAGAAATCGTGCAAAACATATGGGCATAGGTGACACGTTTTCTCACCCGGCACAATATCTCGCCCCAACTCTCAATTAGGGATGGATTTTGTCCGTGGTGTCTTAAAACTTGCCTTAGTGTACATGTAATATATGAGCTGACATGATTTCAAATGAGTAGTAGTTCACTGTACAACATGCCTTACATTTATTGGTTGATTTATCTATCAATATTCATATATTATCATATAATTTATTGCTTTTTACCGGAAGTCGATCTAAAACCCTAAAACATATAAAAATTACATTTTATGACTACTTGTTTCTATGCTACGACTATTGGATTACATTTTCAAGGGGTTTGTCTATATAAATAAATGCACTTCTGTTGTTTATAGCATATACAAGTTATTTTGTTATATAATGTTGTTTGAAACGTTTAATATGTAAGATTTCAATTATCTTAAAAGTAAGCCAAGTGTGCTGCAACCGTTCAAGGTATCTGCTGGTCAAATATTAAGACTACTTGGCACAGGTGGTACATAAAAATAGTTGATAAGACTACTGACGTACGATACCACAGCATAGCATTACAGACACTTAGAGGTAGGAGAGTAAAAATATTTGATAAACAATGAAATATAGTAACTTGAAACTAAATAAAAAGACCACAACAGGATCCGAGAAGAGACATATAAACAAACCAGTGTTAACAAATTACTGAGACTGTAATAGGTGTTGCAGAAAGTTAAACGCATTTTACATCATATTATGTAATACCTGTCGTAATGTCAGTCACCTTCTTGAAGGTCAACAGCTTTCTTAACTCAAGTGAATATGATTTTGTTTTGTTATATAATGTTGTTTGAAACGTTTAACATGTAAGATTTCAATTATCTTAAAAGTAAGCTCCAGTGTGCTGCAACCGTTCAAGGTATCTGCTGGTCAAATATTAAGACTACTTGGCACAGGTGGTACATAAAAATAGTTGATAAGACTACTGACGTACGATACCACAGCATAGCATTACAGACACTTCGAGGCAGGTGCAAACAAAATCCGATTCTCTTTGTTATGATAAAGTGAACCTTATTTTTTAATCATACCATATGTATTTTGTTCACAGATTCAGTGAGGCGACAAACCGGTAGACATTTACGGTGACCCGTTAGAGCTATAATATGAAAATGATTTATCAATTACTGCCACTACTTTATCTGGAAACGAGGCCGCCAATTGCTTATCACACGGAAGTTTATATCAAATCTATAATTTATTCATTTACTTTTGAAATGCGCAAACGAAGTCTTAAAAAAATCTTCACAGATTCAATTAGACGATAAAAAAACAACTGTTGCCCGACTCATACAACGCACGTGCGCGCACCTTCTTTAACACATTCAAACGCAATCCAGCTCACCTAAATTATTCCGTTACGATACTTCAACACGGATTCCGACATCATCAGTATCGTCCGAGAATCTACATGTCATCAAGCCAACAACAGCTGGTCGCTGTAAGTAATTTATTCCTCTGAATTTAGTGTCCTTAAACTGTCGCTCGGTGCCCGAATGCCCCGTGGTATAATGAAAATCTCCGCGGGGAAAACAGAACCGTAGAAAAGCAGAGAAACAGTGGCGAAGGCCCAAAATAACCGTTAATTAACAGGTGTAAAGGGGACAATGTCGGCTAATTGGTTCACTTTTCATTCAGTCAAAGAAGACTTATTATTTCGAAACGATTGAAGAATGTAGTTGACCATAGACAGCTTTTTAGACTAGTTAAATCTTAATGGTTCAGAAAGGTGAAACTGTCCTACCAATCTGTCATTCTGAAAAAGACTTGTCGAACAAGTTCAGTGATAACTTTCTAAGTAAAATCAGCTCGATCAGGAAAAATATGCCGGAAGTGAACTCTACTGCTGACAATGATATCCTTGTCATGATTGCTGACATTAAATTTGATGGAGAACCATAGACAAAGCTCTCACCAACAACCCAGGACGAGTTTCGCAATATCATTGTGACCTCGCAATCGAAGTCTTGTGAGCTTGATCCACTGCCTACAGACCTATTAAATCAATGTCTGGAAGCACTGCTTTCCTTGATAACCTCAATCATGAACAAATCAATGGCTGATTCAAAGGTTCCATGGTGTTTCAAGAAGGTACATGTTAGACCATTGTTGAAAAAGCCTGGAATGGACAAGGAGGAGTTGAAGAACTACCGCCCAGTATCAAATCTGCCTTTTCTATCTAAGATCTTGGAGAAGGTTGTGTCCCGGCGATTAGAGGTTCTCCATGCAAACAGTCTCCATGACACCCTGCAATCGGCCTACCGCATGGGACACTACTGAGACGGCCCCCTACGTATACATAATGACATAGCTTCTGCCTTGGATAACAAGTGCAGAGCGGTGCTTGTCATGCTGGATTTGTCAGCTGCATTTGACGTCATCGACCATGACATACTTTATAAACGTCTTGAGTACTCTTGTGGAGTGGTTGATACCGCACTATGCTGGATACAGTCTTATCTGAGTTAACGACAACTGTGTGTTGCCATCGGATGTACCACATCACAAGAAAAAATACTAGATTTCAGGGTTCCTCAAGGGTCGGTGTTAGGACCACGAAAATATTGCCTGTACTCTAATCCGATCGGAGAGATTTGCCGTCGCCAAAGCCTTCGCTATCATGCTGATGACACACAAATGTACATGGTCGTCAAACCACAGGACAGTTGGGATGCAATTACAGAAAACCTGAAAGCTTGAACGCAAACATTCTAAAGCCTAATCCGGAAAAGACGAAACTAATCGTCTTTCCCCCAAAGTTTCAGCAAACAATTGCTCTCCAGCTCAAGATCGATGCCAGAACTATTTAGACTGTCCAATCTGTTAAAAACCTAGGGGTATACTTTGATTGAACGCTATTGCCAAATCCTGTTACCACCAGATCAGGAACATCGGCTGTATCCGGAAGTTTATAACTGCAGATGCATGTAATATGTTGGGTCATTCACGTGTTACCTGTCGGTTGGATTACTGTAACGCCCTGCTCTGTGGTATATCCGACAAACTAACTAGTCGTCTGCAGAGGGTCCAGAACACTGAAGCACGGCTGGTTACTCGTACTCGAAAGAGAGAGCACATCACACCTGTGCTATATTCATTGCACTGGTTACCTGTACGATAAAGGGTCGGAGTCAGAATCATTGTTGTGTGTCCCAAAATCTCATACTGTGACCTATGGAAACCGGTGCTTTAGGAGGGTTTCAGCCACGTTGTTGAATGGCTTACCATCTCCTATTAGAAAGTTAAATACCCTGGCAAAATTCAAGATAGACATCAAAACTCACCTCTTCATGTTTTGGCTCTTTGCAAAGACGTTATGTAAATACCACCCTTTGTTTATTCATTTATGTGCACATTGCTTTGATTGTCTGCTTGCTTAATGTATAAAAGTGATAGTAAGCCTTTGTTTTTGTTCCACACTTATAACTAATTATATATAATACTATTATCCATATGGTGTAAAGCGCTTTAGAGTAATTTTACAAATTATATAGGGCGTTATATAAATGTTGTATATTAGAGGGCGGAGCTCTCTCACGGGCCCGAAGGTCTCCGCCATCTTGATCTCGAAACAAGTTCTCGTTTGTCGAATCTCGAACAAACGTTACATTTTTGTAAAATTCAAAACTTATATCTAACTATAGGATACTTAAATATTTGATACTTTCCGGTTAAAGATGTAAATTCTCTTGACATTACGCTACCGGCTACATTGCTCTAGTTCTGAATGGTCGAAAAATTATTGTATCGGCAGTGTAGTCTCGTTCAATCAGACGCTTGCGCAGACAACAAGAGTCTGGTTGAACGAGACTATCACGCAGAGTTACGGTCCTTGCACTCACTACGACAACTCTGGGTAGGGATTGCAGTGGTATATATTTAGAAAACGGAATATCAACAAAACAATTATACTTGCTGGTTGTCAACAAAAAGGGAGTTTATCACAGTGACGCAAAATGATAGGATAAAAAAACATACAAGTATTTTCATATAAGAATTTTTTGATTGATATTTTGCACGAAAAAATAGAAGTAAAAAATTGAATCCATACTGTAACATTTTCATTTTTGATTACTATCTCACAGCTTTTTTTTATTCATAAAAGAAAATCTGCTGTTTCACAAATCTGCACGATTTAAAAAAACAATCTATACAGTGGTATGTGCTGATCTGATTCAATTTCTAATTGAGGAAACAATACATTTTCTTTATTTCTAAAACTATACATAAATCAGAGAAATATAAAGCATGTAGTCAGTAAGTTGCTGAAACAAATGTATTCATCCACAATATATATATGATGTATAGATCTATTGACTCTCTTGGCTGCAATGATGGATATTGAAAAATGACAAAAAATGTGATATCGCATATTCTTCTTATTTTTAATAGAAACTTCATTTATATACATGCAGTTTTTATAGCATTGAACAAATTAATTTTTACACATAAAAAGCACAAAAAAATGTAAAATACTATGCATAAATTCTCTCTGGATACAATATTTATAAATCATTGAAGTTAAGTTTGAAGTAATCCCAAGGGCTTATTCGTAAAGATATATACATATATCTGTATATATATCTGTATATCTTTTCGTGGATATTAGATAACTATGCTATTATACATGATTAACAATATCCATCCTAATAGCGAACGCAGCGAGCTCTTTTTGTATCGTATGCGTGGTATATATAATGCTTGAACTATATTATATAGTTCAAGCAAAAATCTATATATAGTAACACAAAACGAAACTACAATACTATGCGATCTTTTTTCTTTACATCGTTCAGAACGGACTTTAAAATTTGCGACGCTCTGATTGGTTAGAAATAGATCAGAAGTTAAAAAATCACCGTTTTAAACATCTCTGTGGGAATAGAAAATATGTTTCACATCGTAACTTATTTGCGTAAACTTTGCAAACGTATTTGTTATGATTTGAAATGTTTCTTCATGAAAACGGGTTTAAAAATTAAAGTTTTCGATGTTTGTGACGAATCAGGTTAGGCAATAAAAATATTTGTGGTCTGAAAGTCGCGGGCTTCAAATTTTGCTACATTTTGATTGGTTGAAAAGACCGCAACAGGTCAACTTCGCCGGGAATAAGAACACGGGAGGGTAAAGGCCTACTGATCGACAATAGTAGCTATTGAGCGAATTTTACCAGTATTGACCTCTCACAGACAGGTATTATGTTTGACTCTAAGGTCTACTAGTTTCAATATGTGCCTGTCACTCTATCATCAAGAAAACAGTCGTCAGCTTCACGAAAGCTAGGCCTGTGCAAGTCTAGTCTCAACGACAATGCTGATGTGCCGCCTGGGGTATGTCACTATGTACGTGCATAAATGTGTACTTTTATGTGGGTTAAAGGTGATTGAAATAATTTATGCTTTGCCTACTTNCCAACCTTTTGAAATTTCTAACGTAACATCACGGACTTAGATAATCTAATTCCTTGGTAACATAAATAATCATAAAAAAATGTCACATGTTTATGCCCCCTAGGTAAAAATAACACTTGAGTGTACATCAATCATCTTTTGAGTTCTTTCTGATGAAACCATTAGGTCTTATACTCAATCAGAATAAGTTTATTGAGCAAGTTTATTGGCTGAAAATGGTCAATTTTAGCAAGACAAGCCTAAATATCAACTGTGTCACATTGTATGTACAGTAATTAATAGCTTCTAGCCAGGCTATAACTTCATTAATTAAACATCCATGCTAGAAGATTTCCTACACTGTAAATATTTTGAGAAATCTTGTCTAAGAAATTTAGGAAATATTTATATATACATTATAATTTTGAAATATTTCAACATAAAACAAAAAAATATTCAAGAACAAAGCAGCCTCAAGATTTTCTAAATCAGAATATAACAAAACATAACAAGCAAGTCAACATTATTACCAGGGTTTTTGCCAGCTATTTTGGGAAAGGGTCCCTGAGCAGGAATTGGGAAAATATCATTGGCATTTGGCAAAAATTGGGAAATTTCATCAGTATTCCCACGTTAAGGGAAATTTTAGTTTTTATCAAATAAAACCTTCAATGTGATTTGCAAAAATTTTTCATCTAACTGTTTCTTACAGTAAAATGTATAGCAATAAATAGACACGTCACTTATTTATGCTTTCTGTCCATCTATACCGGTTAAGAGAAGACTTATATAGGCTAAGCCACTTGTTCATTTTTTTTGTCCAATACAATTTGTTGAAATAAATAAGTCCCCTTTACATGTACAATGTCTTTTACCATAAACGTTATTATTTCTGATATTTGTTCTACCTTTAATTGTATCTGTATTTAATAAAGGCGTTAATTGCACTTTTTTTTTTTTGGAAACAAATGATATATGGTTATAAATGATAAATGCATACTTGCCAACCTTTTTATTTTTTTTTATGGGGGAGAAGCTGTGTGCTCAAAATAAAATATTACAAAATATGAATAATCATAAAAGATGTGTATATAAAAAAAACCACTTTAGAGTGTCAAATTGCCAATCGTCTTTTTAGTTGTTTTCATGATGAAATCATTAGGTAACAGAATAATTAAGCAAGTTTAATTACTGGCTGAAAATGGTCAATTCTAGCACGGACTTAGATAGCAATTTAATTCCATGGTCTGACCTACGAGTCGAAAGGTGTTAAGGGGACGTAACTCACGAGATCTGGAAAAATAAGCTACATGTAGATATGATTCGTCAATCCACCAAGGAATTGGACTAGACCTGGGTCCATGACTTTGACTAATTTGTATATGTTTCACTTTTCGAAACGTGTGAAATAATCAGTTCTTAAATATGAAAATGAAAAATTGATTAACTGATTACTTGTAACGTTTTAGTCAATTTTCAACTACATGTATAATCCATTCAGATACGTGGTCACTCACAAACTCTACTTACAGGTCATTGATATATCTGGTAACACTCTAATTATACTATAAACCACTGAGATACCTGGTCACAATCACTGGTAATAGTTCACTGAGTTACATGTACCTAGTCACGAACAGTAACAGACGCACTACCTATGGACAACTGAGATACCTGATCACAAAAAATATAGTTCACTGAGATACCTTTACACAAAAACTTACTATAGACCACTGAGATACCTGGTTACAAACTATCACTATAGACCACTGAGATACCTGGTTACAAACACTTATCATAGATCATTGAGATACCTGGTCACAACACCTACATAAAGACTATTGATGCAACACTTCCTCAGAGATCAAGTTCAGTCAAGATAAGTATTTTTTTTTAAATATCACGTTTGTGAGGTGTTTACATAATTGAGTTGTTAGTTTGTAAACAAATTCATGACGAGCACTGCTTTGATATGTTATTTGCATTCATAGCCTTACGCATCAAGATGTACACAGGTGTGAAAGTTAAGTGTATAATTCAAAAAAACATATATAATATGTAGTGTGGCAGGTTTTGACTGTATTGTATTGGAGGTAATTTAAAAGCCTTGCAGCTGTGAACACGTCAGGTTTGTTTTCAAAAGCTGAAATCATTAATATTATCTTGAGCAAATCTAAATAATTTCATAACTGACGCACCCTAAACAACTTTTAACATTTTGATGTTTTTGTTTTGTGCATCCAATAAAGTTTGTTATAGTCATGAATATGAATAACATATCTTCTGATGTCGATTACATTTTAGATTAATTTTAAAGATACAGTTTGAAGATGCTTCACGATCTGTAGATTTCTTTACACACATGTACCACGCCACCAATTGTAAAAGTTCAATTTATCATAACTCTGTCAAATTTAAATATCTAGCTGAAGTTTGGTACATAGGTGTATCATAGTCATATGGATAACACACAGGGGCTCAGTTTCAGGATACTAGTACTTTCGGTTACGCCAGTAAATAACAACACTTTTTATCCGGTGTTTACACATCCTAAAACTTATACCCTCAATTTTTATAAGGTTTATCATTTTGATAACTAAATTTATGAGATATCTAAAATTGAAACATATTGTATGAAGGTTCTTATAATTATGGGAATTTAAGGGGTTTCCCCTGTCAACTACAAGTAAATGTAGAGATTCAACTGAGGAAAATTTACTGTGATAACTTGTCATGAATAACCTGAATGTACCAGTATATGTGTGCAATCTTATTTTTGACAATTATATTGCAGAATCATAATTAACATTAATGGAAAATTAAGGATCTTTTTATTTTACTGGTATATATCTTGGAATAAAAAAAAAGTCATAATTAATTTTTACACATTGCAAATTGTAGTTCTGAACCTGGCATAAACTTGGATAATACCGGTATATTAATTTCAAATGTGATAAGAAAAGCAGAAGGAGAATGTAAATATAAATGCAAAGGTTAAAACATTTTAAAAATGGAAATAAATCTTGAAAGAAAAGGTTAGTTGTGCTATATATATTTCTATAGTGTAGTGGTCATCACACTCGCCACTCTTTGGTGGGAGACCCAGGTTCAAATCCTGGTGGAAATAATAGTACAGCTTGAAATTATGTTAATACTACATGTACAAACATATATAGGTAAACATAAACTACTAATTATATACAACTAATTTCCCTTTACTTGGTACATTTCATATGAATATATATATATACATGTTAATTTGTTCTTTACTGTATACAACAACAGGACATTCAAACATCTTGGTAGGCAGTGAGTATTACATTTATGATTTGTGAACTTAAGCTAGGAAATGGATATTTTTTTTGTTTTCAAAGTCTTGGTGTTGACCTCTTGTGAATGCCTTTTGTCCATCATAGCAACCACTTCAGTTATTTTTATGCCGACGCCATAAAATGGGGGGGGGGGGGGGGGCATATAGTGTTGCCCATGTCCGTCCCATCGCGATTCAATGTAAACGCTTAGCAACTTTATTCCTTCATGGATTTTGGTCAAACTTTATGCAAAGGTCAAGTATGAGTATACTTCAAACATTGTTGTGTTGCAGGGTTCCAAGGCCAAGGTCACATTTGCTATATATAGATTATCATCAACTGATTCTTTTTAAACACTTAGCAATCTCATTCTTTCACAGATTTTGGACAAACTTTATACAAGGGTCAAATATGGGTATACCTCTGACATCCTTGTGTTTCAGGGTTCCAAGGTCAAGGCCAAGGTCACTGTTGCTATATATAGAAAATCATCAACTGATTCATTTTAAACACTTAGCAACTTCATTCTCTCATGGGTTTTGGTCAAACTTTATGCAAAGGTCAAGTATGAGCATACTTCAGACGTTTTGTTTCGGGGTTCCAAGGTCAAGGCCAAGGTCACTGTTGTTTTATATAGAAAATCGTCAACTGATTCAATTTAAACACTTCGCAACTTAATTCAATAAGTTATGGAGATGGTAATTAAATACCGAAAAAACATGAATATTAAAATCAACTTATCAGTTTTAAGTGTAGTACCTTGTGTGTGCATGTTTCAGGGCATCAAGATCAAAGTGGTCGTAACTTTTTATAGAACACTGAACTAATTTTACATGGCAGGGGGGCATTTATGTCTTACAGAGACAACATTTGTTGTAGTTATTGCACGGAAACGAAGCGTGACAGACGGACAGACGGACGGACGGACGGACAAACCCATATTAATATCCCCCGTTTCGGTGAAAGTGGGGGATAATAATAAACAGCAACAAATACTTTATATGTTTGGAAAATGTTCTATCTAAAACGTATTTACACCACAAATATACATGTATATATTAAAAAGCATGCTCGTTTACTCGTGTATTCCAAGGTTAACACAGGAAATAATTGCATGTAACTTCAGTAAGTATTTTTTTATGGACAACGCATGTCTGAATGCAGTTAGACGGATTCAATTGCAGTTATCTGTACTCTAAATCATATGCGGTAATATTATTCTTTAGAACAAAATTTGCTTGACAAACGTTTCAAGACATGCCTGCTCATTCAAGTGTGTACTCTTCATTCTCGCATGTAAAGGCGCGTTCTATCTGAAATTTGATATATCACAGCTTTGTATTCTGGCTTCCTTTTAAATTGTTTTCAGATTTTTTATGGTGTTGGCGGCATCCCTTTGTCAGTATTTAAATTAGAGTACAAAATTAACAGTAACATGTAATCCCTCAACACTGTTTTATTACAAAACTATCCAATTTCGGTCGCATCTATACAAATGCAGATAGTTCTAAGCCAGGGAAACATGGGGCTCCCAAAAGGGGTAAGTAAATGTCCGACTTTTCGGTTAAGGTTTTGGTAACCGGTTCGCGGTCTTTCGCCCGAGTAACCGGATAACCGGCTAACCGTTGACAACCGTACATAATACATCTACATACCAAATCAATAACATCGGTCAATATCTAAATGTCGACCAATCAGGACCCGACCTAACACGGACATTTTGTCAAATAAAAAAATCAACGCAGATCGCAGTAGTGTTCGTAGTGACACTGCACACTTTTACATAGGGACATTGGACAATGCATACATTTTGACATATCAGAAACCAGGCTGCAGCGGCCATTTTGCGGAGGATGTTGACCGTTTTTCCCATCTTCAAGAACACAATTAAAATATTCAATTAAACAACATTTATTATGGTCCATAAATCTGAGCAGAAATTGTTATAGTCTGAAATGACTTAGCAAGTGATGGGCCATGCTTTAGATCTGTTCGGAAACTTAACATCGAATATCATTGGTGACTACATGTATTAAACAGTATGTAACTGCATACACCTCTATTACTATGATACTTGTATCCCTCTGTACAACCACGCATGCTTATACATTATATCTGTGTATGTTACATATCTTTGTATACCATTGTAAGTCAAAGATGATAAGATAAAATAAAACAAGAGGCCCAGAGGGCCTGTATCGCTCACATGGATAATTAAGCAACCATGGGAAATTATTCTTATTACAAACAATCCATCCAATGGTACAGAAGAAGAGGTATTTTAAAGAATTAAATCTCAAATTCCTTTTTGAGCCCCGCAACTCTTCACCCAAAGGAGCCATACCTATCATTTATACAAAATTAAGACCCCTTTGCACAAAGATATTTTAGGCCAAATTCGGATAAAATCCCTCAAATGGTACATGAGAAGGATTTTAAAGATTTCAACCTCAGTTTCCCTTTTGGGTCCCGCCCTCAGCATCCAAAGGGGCCACACCCACCGTTTATACAAGATCAAGTCCTTTTTGCCCAAGGATGATCAATTAGGATAAAAAACCCATTACCCCTACGGTAGAAGCAGGGTTTTAAAGGTTTTGCCTCCATTGCCTCTATTGGGGCCCGCCCCTCTCCGTCCAGGGGGTCCAACCCCACCATTTTAACAAGATTGAGTCCCCTTTTCCCAAGGATGCTCCAGACTGAATTGGGACGAAATCCCTAAATCTATGTGGTAGAAGAAGGATTTCAAAGGTTTTACCTCTATTTCCCCTATGGGGCCCCGTCCCTCTGCCACCAGGGGGGAGGCACCCCCACCGTTTATGCAAATTTAGTGCCCTTGGCCAAAGGAAGTTACAGACTGAATTGGGATGAACCTACTTCATCCCTATGGTAGAAGAAGGATTCAAAAGGTTTTCCCTCTATTTCCCCTATTTGTACCAGCCCATCTGCCCCAAGGGGAGGGGGCACACCCATCGTTTATACAAAATTGAGTGTCTTGGTCTCGGGATGCTCCAGGCCAAATTAAGTCAAAGTCTACTGGGTTGTTCAGGACAAGTGGCATTTTAAAGAAAAAGTTGACGGACGGACGGACGGACGGACGACGGACGTTGCGTTTATGGCATACACTCACAATGTTCCTTCGGACCGGGTGAGCTAAATATTGAAGTTCGAACAAGTTTGAAGTTTGTACAGTAGTAAACAAGTCTAAATATACCACAATCCCCCAAAATCAATTTCAGTGTTCGTACTCATGACAACGGGCAATATGCCTACTCCTAACACGGTTTCTCACCCGGGTGAGAAATCGTGTAGAGGTGAGAAATCGTGTCGGGGTGAGAAATCGTGTCGTTACACCCGGGACAGATTTTGAGTACAATTGATTTTTTTAGGTTTCTTAAATGTTAATCGTTTTTTAATATATGAAGCATAACTTGTACAATGGAAACATAATAATGCTTATAATTATTTCACTATGATTAACAATACAGTAAAACCTCACTCCGGACATTAAGTCTAGTTGACATTTCCTGTTGTCTGCAATATTAGTGAGGAAATATAGACAATCCGAAACTTTTGAACCCCACCGTTGTTTCCGTCTCTGCCTCTAGATTCGTTGATGGGGGCATTTTAATCCAAAATGAAATTCGTCATCCACGTTAATTTGAATGGACAAAGTCTAACGAACGGAACCTACATTCCGACTTTTTCAAGATTCAATTAAAATTTTGTTTACCTTGTCCTCCATGTTAGATAAAAAGCCGGACGGACCGCTCCGTTAGTTGTAGCGATTGTTTAAGATCCCCGATGTACACGAGAGTACTATGTACGTGTGTGAGAAAGGGCTGAAGGAATGAAACACTGCTGGGGTGGCTCAACCCGAATACAGTTTATAAAAGGCGTTTGAAAAAATACAATCAAATCATCTCTATATTTGTAACTAAATCTGTGTCGCTTTACGTAAAACAGCTACGGCTAAATCATGAGACATTTGCAGATTTGATACAAATAAACTTTTATATTTCGATTTCTATTCGCAGACAATATTCCCCATTATGTAATTTTCTTGTGAGATACAATAATACGTACTTTATTGTGTATTATATTGTAAACTAGTAATCGTGCAAAATAATCAGGAACCGCTTGAATACTATACAAAAATAGCACCTCCATACCTGAGGCACGTGTCAACGTCGTAGCTGTTGGTTTGTGTACTGGACACGTCGATCCCTTTATGGAATACAATATAGCAGATATACATATTGCAAATTAAGTACAAGCTATATAGGAAGACTACATGCAATGACTTGTTTCTAAGCCTTTCCTGGACTTACCACCTAACTGCTAATCAGGGACCGGATCACCATTCCAGATTTCCAATTTTGTGGATACATTTGGACTGAATCACGTCAGGTTACGTCAAGATAAACAACCAAAAACGTCTCTGCTAATATTCCTCAGGTTCATATTTTTCTCTAGTTATCGATGTCGAATTCGAATTATACTTCGATATTCTCTATCTCTTTTCTATACCTCAGCGGATTGAAACATTGTTATTATATATAATACTTCTAGAAATGTATAAGCTGTAGCATATCAATTCATAAAGAAAGCTCAATTGCTGTATTAATGTACCATTACTTTCTTTACCACCTATACCATCCTATAGCATCTATATTTCCTATATCACCTATACCCTCCAACCGTAACTAAACGTCCTATACCACCTATACCTTTCTTCATCATATATACTTCCTAAACCACCTGTACCCTCCTACATCACATTTACTTCCTATATCACATATACCCTCCTACATCACCTATACACGTCATATACCACCTATACCCTCAAACATCAACTATACGTCCTATATCACCTATACCCTTTTACATTACCTATACGTCCTATATCCCCTTTTCCCTCCTACTTCACCTTTACTTCCTATACCCCTTTGCCCTCCTACATCATATTTACTTCCTATTCCATCTATACCCTCATACATCACCTATACGTCCTTTACCACCTTTACTCTTCTACATCATCTTTACCTCCTAAACCATCTATACCCTCCTACATCAACTATACTCCCTATATCGGCTTTACTTCATATACCACCTATACCTATCACATACCCTTTACTTCCTATACAACCTATACCATCCTACATCACCTTTACCTACTATACCACCTATACCCTACTACATCATCTATACCCTCTTACACCACCTATACCATCCTACGTCACCTTCACTTTCTATACCTTCATACGTCACCTGAACTTCATATACCACCTATACCCTCCTACATCATATAGATTCTTCCTAACCCACCTATACCTTCCTACATCACCTTTACTTCCTATATCACATATACCCTCCTACATCACCTATACACGTCATATACCACCTAAACCCTCAAACATCACCTATACGTCCTATACCACCTATACCCTCCTACATTACCTATACGTCCTATATCCCCTTTTCCCTCCTACTTCACCTTTACTTCCTATACCCCTTTGCCCTCCTACATCATATTTACTTCCTATTCCATCTATACCCTCATACAGCACCTATACGTCCTTTACCACCTTTACTCTTCTACATCATCTTTACCTCCTAAACCATCTATACCCTCCTACATCAACTATACTCCCTATATCGGCTTTACTTCATATACCACCTATACCTATCACATACCCTTTACTTCCTATACAACCTATACCATCCTACATCACCTTTACCTACTATACCACCTATACCCTACTACATCATCTATACCCTCTTACACCACCTATACCATCCTACGTCACCTTCACTTTCTATACCTTCATACGTCACCTGAACTTCATATACCACCTATACCCTCCTACATCATATATACTTCCTAACCCACCTATACCTTCCTACATCACCTTTACTTCCTATATCACATATACCCTCCTACATCACCTATACACGTCATATACCACCTAAACCCTCAAACATCACCTATACGTCCTATACCACCTATACCCTCCTACATTACCTATACGTCCTATATCCCCTTTTCCCTCCTACTTCACCTTTACTTCCTATACCCCTTTGCCCTCCTACATCATATTTACTTCCTATTCCATCTATACCCTCATACATCACCTATACGTCCTTTACCACCTTTACTCTTCTACATCATCTTTACCTCCTAAACCATCTATACCCTCCTACATCAACTATACTCCCTATATCGGCTTTACTTCATATACCACCTATACCTATCACATACCCTTTACTTCCTATACAACCTATACCATCCTACATCACCTTTACCTACTATACCACCTATACCCTACTACATCATCTATACCCTCTTACACCACCTATACCATCCTACGTCACCTTTACTTTCTATACCTTCATACGTCACCTGAACTTCATATACCACCTATACCCTCCTACATCACCTATACTTCCTAACCCACCTATACCCTCCAACTTCATCTATACTTCATATACCACCTATACCCTCCTACGTCATCTATACTTTCTAAACCACCTATAACTTCCTATACCACCTTTACCATCCTACATCATCTTTACTTCATATACCACATATACTCTCCTACATCACATTTACTTCCTATACCACTTTTATTATCAAATAAGGGGGAATTTCAATGTGCTTATGGGTACAATCAAGTATCCTGAAATTTGCTTTAGTTAAAATAGAAATATATATCATGTTGATTGAAACCGAGTTGTCAATTTCCCCTTTAACCTTTTGAAAACATTTCCATTGACGTTTTGATAAACCTTTTCCTATGATAAAAATGTACGATTAGAAAGCAAAAAATATTGATCGATATTTTATGATTAGATTGAATTCGATGTCAATGTGAATGGATTTATGTTTTCTCTTCAATTTAAAATTATTAATTACGGGGTTTCACGCACCTGTCTTTTTGTTTCAACATTAGTTTAGAGAATTTGGATTTCCTATTTTAAGGCCTCTACATGTAGCTTCATCCATGTGTCATGGAAAAACAAAGCAGGAGTTTTATGATGCAGTTTAATTCATTTTTGTTTTTACGTTTTGTATCTATTACCAAATGTGCAAGGTGCACTCATCTGTGTCTGTGTTACAATCATCTTTCAATGTTAATTTTGTTGACCAAAAGAAATAGCAAAAGAGAATATATCTTTGTGAATTAAATTTCTATTCAAGAATGATAGCACTTACTGATTGTCTTTAAGATTCTATTACGTAATAAAATACTGATTCTGAATATCTTGTTTATTTGTTTTTAAAGGATTGTAAACACTTGAATGTTAAATTAAGGCATGTGATTCAGGGTGAAAAACATACAAATTGAGCTGTTGGCTTCGAGGCAACTGGTAAGCGTCATCACAATATTACGCCAATATCCATCAACAAGCAGCAACGTAAATATGTTACAAAATATTGTCGTCATCTTTTTATTGTGTACTTTTTGTGAATATTAATTTGAAATCTTTCAAAAAAAAGCGGCTTAAAGTGTATCTATACATATTTATTAATTATAAATGTGAAATACGTGCATCACCACTGCAAACAAACTGAATGTTAACACACAATAAAAGGAAAAAGAAACAACCTTACGGATCCCTGTTCCTTCCTATGCAAAACACTAGAGCATTCCACTGAAGATTTCCATATAAACAAAGTAACCTCCCTTCATGTGTTCTTTAATCGTGGCATACATTGAAATCCTAATATTTTAGTTAGGGCAGGCACTCAAATATCCGTCTTCTTTAGTAACTGAAATCTCAGTCTTTCATCTTGACAGGCAATACATCGCAGTTTTGAATAAGGACAGGAATTGAAATCAAAGTCTTGAATTAAGACAAGCACTTAAGTTCCAGCTTTTGAATGGGACATGAATTTTGAAATCCCGGTCTTCATTTAAGACAGACACAATGGTCGTATTCTTTAATCAGGTCAGACACTGAAATCCAAGTCTTCAATTTGGACAAGTACTTAAAGCTAAGTCTACATTTAAGACAGACACTGAAACCAAGTCTTAAATTAGGACAGGCATTGGAATCTCACTCTTAAATTAGGATATGCACTAAGGTCCCGGTCTCAAATTAGGACAGACACTGAAAGCTCATAGTTGGAAAACAGGTCACAAATATGGCCTGATCGAGTAACTAAGCGTATAACGCACCATCCTTTAGGTAGAAAATCTCTAGCTAAGTATTTTGGTCAATCGAATATTCTGAGCCGAACGGTGTTGTTCACAAGGATAGATTGAGTTGTCCCCCTTCACATGTAAAAAGCACACTCTTCTTGATTGATTCTTTCACCAGGAATTGCGGCAAAGAGTAATTCTATACACAAAATATAGCTGATAAATTCATCATGAATACCATTGTGTTTTAAACATCAAACGTAATAAGCAAAAATATGCTACCATCATTTTTAAATGTTAATTAATTACTTAATACGTTATGTCATCAGTTTGAAATATTACCACGGAGATAAGACCGATAATACTAGAAAACACACGACAGTTATATATCCTCATTTATCACAGTCGTTAATTAAAGTGACACACTTTCAAAAACACTCATATTTTCTTTAAAGGAACACATTTAACGCCATTCAACAATTGACTTTAATAAATATATCTGATATCAATTTGATTTTGTATGTTATACCTCACGACGGGTGTACTTGGTGTATTCTTTTGTTCATTTTTTTTATCGTCGGTTCAATTGTTTTCTTGTGTTTGAACGTTATGATTTATTTCAAATTCTACTCTATACCGCCGTAAATCCATACTGAATATTACATCAATATTCGAAATGGTTGAAAGGAAACAAGTTTCTATGTTTCCCCGAGATGAATCATGGTTATCATGTTACATCTGGATCACAAAAATAAACAGAAACATTTTTTTTATACCGAAAAAAACCCACCAATAGCCCAACGGTTAATAGCGGCTTAATGAATACGGGTTCACTTTTCCTAGAGCATAGGTGTCATTCGAGAGTTAGTAGTTCAAAATGTTTCATGTTTTTTTTATTTTGTGAGGGAAGTGAAGAACATATCCATCTTAAATATAAAATATTAAAATATAAAAATGATTTATGTTTTTCAATAAGAAAAAATACGTTAATATATACTGTGGTATTCATTACCAAATACATAGTAAACCTATGTTCATTTGCCGTATATTATTTACTATTGCCCATGTCGCGTCACAATATAGACATTATTTAACGTCATATACTTCCTACCGTCTTATATCATCAATAGCTAAGCGATGAAGTAACCCGTATCGTATTTCCAACGAGAGATGAAGTAAGAACTAATGAAAATAAAATTTCACAAAATCAAAAGTCTATTAATAATACTGTTAAACATTTGAATTCAAAGTTGAAACCGAAGCACGAACTACAGTGTATACGCGGAAGCATTCAAACCTAGTTGTAGCAGAGCAGAGGAAATAGTGAATTGAGGACCGAGACGGGATACTTGTAAAGTACTAGTGAGAATGAAAAAATCGACTTAATGAGGTGCGAGAGAAAACAATCAAATAACTGAGATTCGGTTATCTTAGTCACGAACTAAGTTACTTTAGCACCCCATCATCGGCTTACGCCTCCCTATGGGATCATGCTACAGAATACTCATCCTCGACTAACATGACGTATCGCATTCAATTACAGGTTATATGTTTTATCAAAAAGGTAAAAGTCAACGCTCCGAATCCAGGCGGTTCCATTTCCTGCACCGCATGTGGTGCTCTTCATGACATCTTTCCAGGAGAGTGAATAGAACCTATAATTATGTGACGATCTGGAAGTCTGTTTAACACATCTTCGATCATAGTTGGACAATAAAATCACTGATCGGTTTTAAGGCCGGGTGCAGTTTAAAGCAATAAATGACAGAAATGAGAAGTAATCTAAGTGTAAAAACATTTTGTCTAAGATTACAAACTGAGACTAAATAAGAATATCAACGACGATGTATACTTGCATGAAGAATATTGGATGAGTGGCAGCCTGTTATCATTGGAAAACAACAAAGAGAACGTCACCAAGGGAGGGAACTCAATCATTCTCTCTCTCACAGTCTCTTTTTTGTGAGAAAATACAGGTAAGCTAATTCTAATAGTTGGAAACAAGCTCTGGAAAAATAAATGAATAAAATAACCTGTTATATGTAAATACAAGAAGAAGACAGGGGAGACTAGTATAATACTTTAAAAAAAGGGAAAGTTAATTGTCAAGAAATAAATATCTTAATATTTAAACAATAATGTGGAAGTGGTGTATCAATTGCAACCATAGTGTAGTCTCACATTTAATATGGCATCAACATTAAAGATAATAGACACACAGTTGTAGACTTTGTATTATTTACATTGTATGTAAACGGCAACATGATGTCACTCCGGCCTGTGTCTCTACCTTGCTTCTTTTTTAGTCTGAACAAACAGGAAGATAAAAAAAGCTTTTGGTTCCTTAAGACCATAGTCGCCATATTTATTTCCTTAATGATTAAAATAACAATATTTACTGAGTGCAACCGCATGCTATCGTTTTGGTAAAATTTGTTTGAGAATTAGTAAAAAGTGTTTTATTCAAAATCATATATGAATCATTTTACAACAATTGTGAAACAAGTATTTTTTTTCTCAAACTGATATTAATCACTTATGAAGGACTTGATAGAAGAGCATAACTGATCTTAATGTGGAGGGAACCGGGAACTCGGAAGAAAGCCGTGAATTATCTTGGTCGTGTGTTTGTGTAACAGTCTTTTAAGGATGAACGTCTGTTCCCATAGATGAATCCTATCGTTCCCCCCCACCCCAACCCACCCACACTTCATTTATTCTGCACTAATCCATATATATAGTACGATTCCATGTCAAATTAGGAAAAAATCTCTTAACACGTTCTTAACGAGCAGTTTAAAAAAACCAACCCACCCCTCCAACCCCTCTCCCACTTTTTGCAAAATTCTTTAACGCATAGCTTTGTGACAAGGGGAGCCATATCCAGGGGGGAGTCAATACGTATAATCCCCATATTTTATAGTATACTAATCATTTACAGAACACATAATGAGGCCCGCGAGTACATAATTCCGGCAATAAACGAAATCGAAAATTTGAAACCTGAACTTCTGTATTAACGAACAAACAAAATGTCAAAACTCTTTATAATGTGGGCTCGGTTTTTTAAATGTACGATCTGCTTCCCACGATACATACATAATATGTTTGATGAAATTTAATAGAATGGCGTCAACCTGCAAAATAATGTTCTTCATGACTAGAAACACATTTTATTATGATGAGTTTAGGACAATACAACTACACAATATGACATACACAAGGACAAGGATATAAGTCTGTCACGAACATAGGCTTAGACGCGTACGCCAGTATTGTGGGTATTACAAAGGTGCAATGCATAGCATTAAGGTGAGTGAATATCTGTACCGCTAACTAACACAAAGAAGTGGTAGGAATAGATCCACGTCATGAACATACGCTTAAGAATTTCCACTACACACTGGAAATACCCGTTTGAAATACACTTATGTATTGTATATATGAAATGAAAGCAGGAAATCCCAAATGGTTATATAAATATTACAGTTGCCAACATTGTAGGGGTATATAGCAACAACTGTACACAAACAGACCATAGTGGGTATTGCTGTGTTCCGACACACGACATGTTTTTCGTCTGTATATGTTACAGAATACAAAGGCTTAAGGCGGCAGATTTTAGTCTCTCATTTCGGTACAGCCAATTGAACCATAGATAAACTGGTATTTATACTAAACAATGTGTTCGAAATGTGAAACTTTAAGCAAATCATTACTTTTTCTGTGCTCTGTTAAACTCTAGTTGTGCAAACAAAGAACAATGTGATGGACTTATTCTTGAAATATTTCGGTGAATTCGTCACAACACAAAGAACAAATCTACAACGAAGGAAAAGACAGTAAACATCTTCACTACCCGGATTATCCTTGTTGCCTTACAAAATATCTTGACATTTCTCATCAAACCATGGATTGATCCTTAGTTGAGCTAATTCGGGTAAGTTTTCAGTCTTTTGTTAAAAAGTATTCCGACGAAAGAGTAAAGAGGCAGACTGATTATCGAGAGAATTAAATAGTCTGATTTATATATACAGTAGATTAAAGGTCTCAAGTCATCAATTGAAATTGCTTCACTGTTTGTTGATTTGAGATTATAAGGAAACATATAGAAACTAAAAATCAATCTCATATCAAAAGAAAAATGATAACTACATGTATTTCAATAAACTTATTTATTTAGGTGCTGCTAATTTTCGCTCGTTTTTCCTATCAGAAAGATAAAAGTGACCTTTCTTATGTTTTCAACATTGCAAAAGTAATCAATTTTTCGTAAATACAACATTCAGGGTGTAAAGTTTAGTACTGTTTAGTACGTACATGTAAATGACTGTATTTTCACACACTTGTCAATTAAAATTGTTTCAACAAATGTATTTATTAATGTAAGATAAATAGATTGCCATGTTAACCTGGCTAAAATATGGCAACATACATATATTAGAAAAGATATAAGTTAAAATATTTACAGGTTTTTCCGCTAATTTTTTTATATATTTATCAACCACGATACAACGCTACATATCATACAACTACATATTGTGATCACGCTATTAATTCGAGCCCAAGGTTCATAAACCGTGTGCACGCCTAAAATTGTGTAACGTTGTTGAATCTCACAACTGTAATAATTGTTCAAAATATCTCAAATCATACAAAATCCAATTTTATACTAAATGAGATATTTTAAATAACCAATCCATGTTTAAGACCCTGACTCTCGGTTTCCAAATGGAATCCAAACCCTTCATTTATTCGATTATTGACGTTGTTGAGGGATGTTCTATTTCAGATAACTACAAATTCGTATTTTGGTCTCTGCCAGATCGGGTATACGCCTTTCCGTACACAACTTTTTATTTTCTCATTGTTGTCCCGTGCCATATTGCTACAATAGAATTTCAACAAAATTTCGTTAGTCTGCACTTAAGAAGTCTTTTAAAGAATAACCGCTCCTTACCTTTTCGGGCCCGCCCCCATGCTCCCAAGAATAAAGTAAGCGATTTTTACTAATGATGCGAAAGTATGATATATTCAAAAAAATGTTTTTTATCCAAAGTCGGAAATGCGGCACCAAATCAAAACTAGATTTAAAAGATATTTGAAAAAACACTCAAACTTTGGCCCCGATAAAAACAAACATATTACTATAACAGGGTGGTCGGGGGACCCAAACTTAGTACGGGACTCACTTACTTCCCAAGATACATCGTACAGCATGTTTCGTGTGTGTAACTATCAATTGATAATCTGATATCATTCTTGACTAGACACTGACTTATCTTAAATAAATGTGCTTCTATTCAACAAAAGAACATAACATACCTTTAAATTGAATGTAGAACAATACAACTACCACTTACTAAGACTACCGAGACGGATATAGACCCATGCAATGAACAAAAGAATTACCCCAATATTTGATCTTATTACAAAGGTTCAACGCATAGCATTGTGGTGATTTAATACTACACTACTTGCTAATACAAAGTATCCCATGATAGAAATAGATCCATTTCATAAATGTACGCTTTAAAATTTCAATTGTACACTGGAAATGTCAGTTTGGAATACACAAATATAATGTATACGCAAAATGAATGTAGGGTATTCCAACTATTTATTTAAATATTGCAGTTGCCAGCACTATTGGGGTATAAAGCAACAACTGTCAACAGAAAGGCCGTAGGAGTGTTTTTGTGTGCACCCACGCATACATTTTTATAGGGATCTTGATATTTTTTACAAAACACCACTTTCAAGAGTTAGTGAATTGCATCTATCAAAACGATTTACCCGAAAGAGCGTATCTCGCTCGAAAACAAAAATCGTAACGACCTCGAATTTGGAAACTGTTATAAGCTCGTGATATTTATATATGCATGTGAAGTCGGTTCACAAAACACGCCAGTCTGTATTCCATGCGCTTCATAGATAAACTACTTGAAGACTTCTGGTCTCATGTCAGTGATTTGCCGTGAGTTAGTTTATGTCTTTGTATCGGATCTTTATTTCTAGAGTACGTGTGATTACACATTACCCAGATAAGTCTCGATTTCGGGTTTTAACATATCATCGTCACGCACGTGTTCTATTGTTTACCCGGTGTTTCTTTAATTTACACTACGGTATTAAAATGCCCGATACGCAATACGGAAATCACGACACAAAAAAAATACTACAAGAAAAACGTGTATTACAAAGGTTAGGAAGTCCTTAAACCTAGCATGGTAAAATATTTGAAACGACTTTTCTGTAGTAGAACAGAGGCTTAGACTAAAAATTAAAGATGTCAAATATATGTCAAGAGAAATGATAAAACAGTACACGGCAATAGGAAATTTTGAATCTGTTTTCGACACACGAAACTTTGACATGAGGTATATGCTGTTTCAGTAAGGTTTTTAAGTTTTTAAAACATTTAAGTTAAATCTAGAAGTCAGAGTTGAAGTAAATATATCTTCAGATAACAGCATTCCCATAATCTATTTTCAGGATCTGTGACATATTTCTGAGATGACTGATCAGGGCGAGCAATACGGATTGTCTTGGATTCTACATCATGTCCTTGACAGCTTTATAGGGAGCCGGGACATAGTGGCCATAAGGAGGAGGATGCATCTTGTGGGTGCGCAAATGCAACATAGAAGCAAAGGCGCAATTAAAGAAGTTGAAACAGGAAGTTTAGCAGAAGGAATGGATATGGACGGCTCTGACATAGATATGATGCTAGTTTTCAACATTGTGATAGTGATGTGTCCTGATCAGGACTTCAGTAATCCCCTGGGCAGTACAGTTAAAACTGTTTTTATGATGAGAGATGATGCTCACAGCAGACCTGGTTATGTAACCCTGGAACTAGTTGATCGGGGACTGACATACATACCACATTTGGATGGTTCTATTGTTCGAGTTGGGGATAGATTTTTCATATCAAGTGAAATGTATAAACAATCTGCTGTTGATTATTGTAATGCTTTTTCACACATGAACATGGCAACGCATGGACCTGCTGCTACTACCAGCTTGAAGGATGTCCGCACTAACACCACTATGGATGTTGATTTTGTGTGTTCTTTATCGTGTACTAGTTGGCCTCGAGAGGCCAACGAGTGGGTGAGTCGGCCTCGCCTACATGAATGGCCAGATAGAGCTTTGATAGATCAGATAATTCAAGGCGGTTGTCATCTTGTTCCGGTAGGGGATAAAACGTCTGTTAACACATTCCTACAATGGCGGATTTCATTTGCAACTGCAGAAAAGAAACTCATTCATTCTTTCACTCATACACAATTTCTAATATATGGACTTTTCAAGTACTTCCTCAAGCAGATATCAAAAAGATTAGAGCAGGAGGTGGGAGAGGCAGACATTATATCCTCCTACATTATCAAAACGGTTATATTATATGCAGTGGAAAGCACTCACGGTTCATTATGGCAAGAAAAAAACACTTTTCTCTGTTTCATGCTTTGTTTGAATATTTTGATTGCTTGGGTGAAAGCTGGCTACTGCCCAAATTACTTCATTAACAGTAACAATATGTTCCTTGGAAAAGTTCATGGTGAAAATCAGGAAAAACTCCTTCATATCCTCATTGAACTCCACGATATGAAATGGGGATGTCTTTCATTTGGAACCTTCATACGACCATCAATAGGAATGCGAGTCCAGAATGTGCGGAATGGGGATTGGAAATATATACTTCCTTCGTCAGCACAAATAGAAATGGAATGTGACATGGAGATATTCATAGATACATTTAGAAGGGTTTCAATTATTAGTTTTCATTTACATCCGGTGTTACTGGCATTCATATATGAATCAAAGTTAGACATAGATGAATCAATAGCTAACTTTTGTGCATCATCTGTACTGTCTTGTAGAGGGATGGATGCTTTCGAGAAACACGTTGCCGCAAAAGGAAACAAAGAAATGTACAAATACCTAAGGAAATGTAGAAACCTCTTGGTACCACTTTCATCATTGTGTACAAGCCCAGGTCTGCTAATGTTGGCAACGTATTACTACCAAACAGGAAATTATATGAAAACTCTGGAGTTGTGTGGACACATGCTATCATCATTCAAAATTTTTGTTTTAGGCGGTCCATCTAATAGTGACCAACACATGTATAAACATCTCTATTGTGGACGTGGATACACCCTGCTTCACAAATGTCAGGAGGTATTTGTATCATATATCATATTTCAACAACGTTTTGTAAATTTCTGCCCATTCAACTTACACCAAGAATTGAACAAACATCTTGGTGCTCGACTTCTCATCCCTCCGCTGCCCTATGCTGTGTTCCTGACATTCCTCTGTTATCATGAACTAGGGGACACCAGAAGACGTCACGAAGCATTGAGTAATCTTCAGTCAGTGAAGTATGACGATAACCAAGGAGGACACTATTACTGGATAGTCCACAATATCCTCGGGATCTGCCATGAAATGGTTGGAGACATAGACAGTGCTCTCATGGATTACAATGACTCTCTCAATAGTCCTAGTTATTTTCAACATGAAAACCCTGCCATGGAAAGGATAGACCGAATGCAATTTACCACATACAGATAAACGCAGGCGGATCATGTAAACCAGGGGTTCTGCACAAGAGCAGCGTTCGTATAAACATACAAGAAACAATGATAATGAGATGTGGGATCACACAACGTTACGCAATNGGGGGGTGGGGGGGGGGCACAATTACTCAACTCGTCGGGGTGTGAAAGTCCAGGTGAAGGGGAGCTTTAGACCAAACCGATGCAAATAACAAATACTTCACGTCCAGTTGTGTTTTTCATAACGGTAATAAGTNCACCTTTACCATCCTACATCATCTTTACTTCATATACCACATATACTCTCCTACATCACATTTACTTCCTATACCACTTTTATTATCAAATAAGGGGGAATTTCAATGTGCTTATGGGTACAATCAAGTATCCTGAAATTTGCTTTAGTTAAAATAGAAATATATATCATGTTGATTGAAACCGAGTTGTCAATTTCCCCTTTAACCTTTTGAAAACATTTCCATTGACGTTTTGATAAACCTTTTCCTATGATAAAAATGTACGATTAGAAAGCAAAAAATATTGATCGATATTTTATGATTAGATTGAATTCGATGTCAATGTGAATGGATTTATGTTTTCTCTTCAATTTAAAATTATTAATTACGGGGTTTCACGCACCTGTCTTTTTGTTTCAACATTAGTTTAGAGAATTTGGATTTCCTATTTTAAGGCCTCTACATGTAGCTTCATCCATGTGTCATGGAAAAACAAAGCAGGAGTTTTATGATGCAGTTTAATTCATTTTTGTTTTTACGTTTTGTATCTATTACCAAATGTGCAAGGTGCACTCATCTGTGTCTGTGTTACAATCATCTTTCAATGTTAATTTTGTTGACCAAAAGAAATAGCAAAAGAGAATATATCTTTGTGAATTAAATTTCTATTCAAGAATGATAGCACTTACTGATTGTCTTTAAGATTCTATTACGTAATAAAATACTGATTCTGAATATCTTGTTTATTTGTTTTTAAAGGATTGTAAACACTTGAATGTTAAATTAAGGCATGTGATTCAGGGTGAAAAACATACAAATTGAGCTGTTGGCTTCGAGGCAACTGGTAAGCGTCATCACAATATTACGCCAATATCCATCAACAAGCAGCAACGTAAATATGTTACAAAATATTGTCGTCATCTTTTTATTGTGTACTTTTTGTGAATATTAATTTGAAATCTTTCAAAAAAAAGCGGCTTAAAGTGTATCTATACATATTTATTAATTATAAATGTGAAATACGTGCATCACCACTGCAAACAAACTGAATGTTAACACACAATAAAAGGAAAAAGAAACAACCTTACGGATCCCTGTTCCTTCCTATGCAAAACACTAGAGCATTCCACTGAAGATTTCCATATAAACAAAGTAACCTCCCTTCATGTGTTCTTTAATCGTGGCATACATTGAAATCCTAATATTTTAGTTAGGGCAGGCACTCAAATATCCGTCTTCTTTAGTAACTGAAATCTCAGTCTTTCATCTTGACAGGCAATACATCGCAGTTTTGAATAAGGACAGGAATTGAAATCAAAGTCTTGAATTAAGACAAGCACTTAAGTTCCAGCTTTTGAATGGGACATGAATTTTGAAATCCCGGTCTTCATTTAAGACAGACACAATGGTCGTATTCTTTAATCAGGTCAGACACTGAAATCCAAGTCTTCAATTTGGACAAGTACTTAAAGCTAAGTCTACATTTAAGACAGACACTGAAACCAAGTCTTAAATTAGGACAGGCATTGGAATCTCACTCTTAAATTAGGATATGCACTAAGGTCCCGGTCTCAAATTAGGACAGACACTGAAAGCTCATAGTTGGAAAACAGGTCACAAATATGGCCTGATCGAGTAACTAAGCGTATAACGCACCATCCTTTAGGTAGAAAATCTCTAGCTAAGTATTTTGGTCAATCGAATATTCTGAGCCGAACGGTGTTGTTCACAAGGATAGATTGAGTTGTCCCCCTTCACATGTAAAAAGCACACTCTTCTTGATTGATTCTTTCACCAGGAATTGCGGCAAAGAGTAATTCTATACACAAAATATAGCTGATAAATTCATCATGAATACCATTGTGTTTTAAACATCAAACGTAATAAGCAAAAATATGCTACCATCATTTTTAAATGTTAATTAATTACTTAATACGTTATGTCATCAGTTTGAAATATTACCACGGAGATAAGACCGATAATACTAGAAAACACACGACAGTTATATATCCTCATTTATCACAGTCGTTAATTAAAGTGACACACTTTCAAAAACACTCATATTTTCTTTAAAGGAACACATTTAACGCCATTCAACAATTGACTTTAATAAATATATCTGATATCAATTTGATTTTGTATGTTATACCTCACGACGGGTGTACTTGGTGTATTCTTTTGTTCATTTTTTTTATCGTCGGTTCAATTGTTTTCTTGTGTTTGAACGTTATGATTTATTTCAAATTCTACTCTATACCGCCGTAAATCCATACTGAATATTACATCAATATTCGAAATGGTTGAAAGGAAACAAGTTTCTATGTTTCCCCGAGATGAATCATGGTTATCATGTTACATCTGGATCACAAAAATAAACAGAAACATTTTTTTTATACCGAAAAAAACCCACCAATAGCCCAACGGTTAATAGCGGCTTAATGAATACGGGTTCACTTTTCCTAGAGCATAGGTGTCATTCGAGAGTTAGTAGTTCAAAATGTTTCATGTTTTTTTTATTTTGTGAGGGAAGTGAAGAACATATCCATCTTAAATATAAAATATTAAAATATAAAAATGATTTATGTTTTTCAATAAGAAAAAATACGTTAATATATACTGTGGTATTCATTACCAAATACATAGTAAACCTATGTTCATTTGCCGTATATTATTTACTATTGCCCATGTCGCGTCACAATATAGACATTATTTAACGTCATATACTTCCTACCGTCTTATATCATCAATAGCTAAGCGATGAAGTAACCCGTATCGTATTTCCAACGAGAGATGAAGTAAGAACTAATGAAAATAAAATTTCACAAAATCAAAAGTCTATTAATAATACTGTTAAACATTTGAATTCAAAGTTGAAACCGAAGCACGAACTACAGTGTATACGCGGAAGCATTCAAACCTAGTTGTAGCAGAGCAGAGGAAATAGTGAATTGAGGACCGAGACGGGATACTTGTAAAGTACTAGTGAGAATGAAAAAATCGACTTAATGAGGTGCGAGAGAAAACAATCAAATAACTGAGATTCGGTTATCTTAGTCACGAACTAAGTTACTTTAGCACCCCATCATCGGCTTACGCCTCCCTATGGGATCATGCTACAGAATACTCATCCTCGACTAACATGACGTATCGCATTCAATTACAGGTTATATGTTTTATCAAAAAGGTAAAAGTCAACGCTCCGAATCCAGGCGGTTCCATTTCCTGCACCGCATGTGGTGCTCTTCATGACATCTTTCCAGGAGAGTGAATAGAACCTATAATTATGTGACGATCTGGAAGTCTGTTTAACACATCTTCGATCATAGTTGGACAATAAAATCACTGATCGGTTTTAAGGCCGGGTGCAGTTTAAAGCAATAAATGACAGAAATGAGAAGTAATCTAAGTGTAAAAACATTTTGTCTAAGATTACAAACTGAGACTAAATAAGAATATCAACGACGATGTATACTTGCATGAAGAATATTGGATGAGTGGCAGCCTGTTATCATTGGAAAACAACAAAGAGAACGTCACCAAGGGAGGGAACTCAATCATTCTCTCTCTCACAGTCTCTTTTTTGTGAGAAAATACAGGTAAGCTAATTCTAATAGTTGGAAACAAGCTCTGGAAAAATAAATGAATAAAATAACCTGTTATATGTAAATACAAGAAGAAGACAGGGGAGACTAGTATAATACTTTAAAAAAAGGGAAAGTTAATTGTCAAGAAATAAATATCTTAATATTTAAACAATAATGTGGAAGTGGTGTATCAATTGCAACCATAGTGTAGTCTCACATTTAATATGGCATCAACATTAAAGATAATAGACACACAGTTGTAGACTTTGTATTATTTACATTGTATGTAAACGGCAACATGATGTCACTCCGGCCTGTGTCTCTACCTTGCTTCTTTTTTAGTCTGAACAAACAGGAAGATAAAAAAAGCTTTTGGTTCCTTAAGACCATAGTCGCCATATTTATTTCCTTAATGATTAAAATAACAATATTTACTGAGTGCAACCGCATGCTATCGTTTTGGTAAAATTTGTTTGAGAATTAGTAAAAAGTGTTTTATTCAAAATCATATATGAATCATTTTACAACAATTGTGAAACAAGTATTTTTTTTCTCAAACTGATATTAATCACTTATGAAGGACTTGATAGAAGAGCATAACTGATCTTAATGTGGAGGGAACCGGGAACTCGGAAGAAAGCCGTGAATTATCTTGGTCGTGTGTTTGTGTAACAGTCTTTTAAGGATGAACGTCTGTTCCCATAGATGAATCCTATCGTTCCCCCCCACCCCAACCCACCCACACTTCATTTATTCTGCACTAATCCATATATATAGTACGATTCCATGTCAAATTAGGAAAAAATCTCTTAACACGTTCTTAACGAGCAGTTTAAAAAAACCAACCCACCCCTCCAACCCCTCTCCCACTTTTTGCAAAATTCTTTAACGCATAGCTTTGTGACAAGGGGAGCCATATCCAGGGGGGAGTCAATACGTATAATCCCCATATTTTATAGTATACTAATCATTTACAGAACACATAATGAGGCCCGCGAGTACATAATTCCGGCAATAAACGAAATCGAAAATTTGAAACCTGAACTTCTGTATTAACGAACAAACAAAATGTCAAAACTCTTTATAATGTGGGCTCGGTTTTTTAAATGTACGATCTGCTTCCCACGATACATACATAATATGTTTGATGAAATTTAATAGAATGGCGTCAACCTGCAAAATAATGTTCTTCATGACTAGAAACACATTTTATTATGATGAGTTTAGGACAATACAACTACACAATATGACATACACAAGGACAAGGATATAAGTCTGTCACGAACATAGGCTTAGACGCGTACGCCAGTATTGTGGGTATTACAAAGGTGCAATGCATAGCATTAAGGTGAGTGAATATCTGTACCGCTAACTAACACAAAGAAGTGGTAGGAATAGATCCACGTCATGAACATACGCTTAAGAATTTCCACTACACACTGGAAATACCCGTTTGAAATACACTTATGTATTGTATATATGAAATGAAAGCAGGAAATCCCAAATGGTTATATAAATATTACAGTTGCCAACATTGTAGGGGTATATAGCAACAACTGTACACAAACAGACCATAGTGGGTATTGCTGTGTTCCGACACACGACATGTTTTTCGTCTGTATATGTTACAGAATACAAAGGCTTAAGGCGGCAGATTTTAGTCTCTCATTTCGGTACAGCCAATTGAACCATAGATAAACTGGTATTTATACTAAACAATGTGTTCGAAATGTGAAACTTTAAGCAAATCATTACTTTTTCTGTGCTCTGTTAAACTCTAGTTGTGCAAACAAAGAACAATGTGATGGACTTATTCTTGAAATATTTCGGTGAATTCGTCACAACACAAAGAACAAATCTACAACGAAGGAAAAGACAGTAAACATCTTCACTACCCGGATTATCCTTGTTGCCTTACAAAATATCTTGACATTTCTCATCAAACCATGGATTGATCCTTAGTTGAGCTAATTCGGGTAAGTTTTCAGTCTTTTGTTAAAAAGTATTCCGACGAAAGAGTAAAGAGGCAGACTGATTATCGAGAGAATTAAATAGTCTGATTTATATATACAGTAGATTAAAGGTCTCAAGTCATCAATTGAAATTGCTTCACTGTTTGTTGATTTGAGATTATAAGGAAACATATAGAAACTAAAAATCAATCTCATATCAAAAGAAAAATGATAACTACATGTATTTCAATAAACTTATTTATTTAGGTGCTGCTAATTTTCGCTCGTTTTTCCTATCAGAAAGATAAAAGTGACCTTTCTTATGTTTTCAACATTGCAAAAGTAATCAATTTTTCGTAAATACAACATTCAGGGTGTAAAGTTTAGTACTGTTTAGTACGTACATGTAAATGACTGTATTTTCACACACTTGTCAATTAAAATTGTTTCAACAAATGTATTTATTAATGTAAGATAAATAGATTGCCATGTTAACCTGGCTAAAATATGGCAACATACATATATTAGAAAAGATATAAGTTAAAATATTTACAGGTTTTTCCGCTAATTTTTTTATATATTTATCAACCACGATACAACGCTACATATCATACAACTACATATTGTGATCACGCTATTAATTCGAGCCCAAGGTTCATAAACCGTGTGCACGCCTAAAATTGTGTAACGTTGTTGAATCTCACAACTGTAATAATTGTTCAAAATATCTCAAATCATACAAAATCCAATTTTATACTAAATGAGATATTTTAAATAACCAATCCATGTTTAAGACCCTGACTCTCGGTTTCCAAATGGAATCCAAACCCTTCATTTATTCGATTATTGACGTTGTTGAGGGATGTTCTATTTCAGATAACTACAAATTCGTATTTTGGTCTCTGCCAGATCGGGTATACGCCTTTCCGTACACAACTTTTTATTTTCTCATTGTTGTCCCGTGCCATATTGCTACAATAGAATTTCAACAAAATTTCGTTAGTCTGCACTTAAGAAGTCTTTTAAAGAATAACCGCTCCTTACCTTTTCGGGCCCGCCCCCATGCTCCCAAGAATAAAGTAAGCGATTTTTACTAATGATGCGAAAGTATGATATATTCAAAAAAATGTTTTTTATCCAAAGTCGGAAATGCGGCACCAAATCAAAACTAGATTTAAAAGATATTTGAAAAAACACTCAAACTTTGGCCCCGATAAAAACAAACATATTACTATAACAGGGTGGTCGGGGGACCCAAACTTAGTACGGGACTCACTTACTTCCCAAGATACATCGTACAGCATGTTTCGTGTGTGTAACTATCAATTGATAATCTGATATCATTCTTGACTAGACACTGACTTATCTTAAATAAATGTGCTTCTATTCAACAAAAGAACATAACATACCTTTAAATTGAATGTAGAACAATACAACTACCACTTACTAAGACTACCGAGACGGATATAGACCCATGCAATGAACAAAAGAATTACCCCAATATTTGATCTTATTACAAAGGTTCAACGCATAGCATTGTGGTGATTTAATACTACACTACTTGCTAATACAAAGTATCCCATGATAGAAATAGATCCATTTCATAAATGTACGCTTTAAAATTTCAATTGTACACTGGAAATGTCAGTTTGGAATACACAAATATAATGTATACGCAAAATGAATGTAGGGTATTCCAACTATTTATTTAAATATTGCAGTTGCCAGCACTATTGGGGTATAAAGCAACAACTGTCAACAGAAAGGCCGTAGGAGTGTTTTTGTGTGCACCCACGCATACATTTTTATAGGGATCTTGATATTTTTTACAAAACACCACTTTCAAGAGTTAGTGAATTGCATCTATCAAAACGATTTACCCGAAAGAGCGTATCTCGCTCGAAAACAAAAATCGTAACGACCTCGAATTTGGAAACTGTTATAAGCTCGTGATATTTATATATGCATGTGAAGTCGGTTCACAAAACACGCCAGTCTGTATTCCATGCGCTTCATAGATAAACTACTTGAAGACTTCTGGTCTCATGTCAGTGATTTGCCGTGAGTTAGTTTATGTCTTTGTATCGGATCTTTATTTCTAGAGTACGTGTGATTACACATTACCCAGATAAGTCTCGATTTCGGGTTTTAACATATCATCGTCACGCACGTGTTCTATTGTTTACCCGGTGTTTCTTTAATTTACACTACGGTATTAAAATGCCCGATACGCAATACGGAAATCACGACACAAAAAAAATACTACAAGAAAAACGTGTATTACAAAGGTTAGGAAGTCCTTAAACCTAGCATGGTAAAATATTTGAAACGACTTTTCTGTAGTAGAACAGAGGCTTAGACTAAAAATTAAAGATGTCAAATATATGTCAAGAGAAATGATAAAACAGTACACGGCAATAGGAAATTTTGAATCTGTTTTCGACACACGAAACTTTGACATGAGGTATATGCTGTTTCAGTAAGGTTTTTAAGTTTTTAAAACATTTAAGTTAAATCTAGAAGTCAGAGTTGAAGTAAATATATCTTCAGATAACAGCATTCCCATAATCTATTTTCAGGATCTGTGACATATTTCTGAGATGACTGATCAGGGCGAGCAATACGGATTGTCTTGGATTCTACATCATGTCCTTGACAGCTTTATAGGGAGCCGGGACATAGTGGCCATAAGGAGGAGGATGCATCTTGTGGGTGCGCAAATGCAACATAGAAGCAAAGGCGCAATTAAAGAAGTTGAAACAGGAAGTTTAGCAGAAGGAATGGATATGGACGGCTCTGACATAGATATGATGCTAGTTTTCAACATTGTGATAGTGATGTGTCCTGATCAGGACTTCAGTAATCCCCTGGGCAGTACAGTTAAAACTGTTTTTATGATGAGAGATGATGCTCACAGCAGACCTGGTTATGTAACCCTGGAACTAGTTGATCGGGGACTGACATACATACCACATTTGGATGGTTCTATTGTTCGAGTTGGGGATAGATTTTTCATATCAAGTGAAATGTATAAACAATCTGCTGTTGATTATTGTAATGCTTTTTCACACATGAACATGGCAACGCATGGACCTGCTGCTACTACCAGCTTGAAGGATGTCCGCACTAACACCACTATGGATGTTGATTTTGTGTGTTCTTTATCGTGTACTAGTTGGCCTCGAGAGGCCAACGAGTGGGTGAGTCGGCCTCGCCTACATGAATGGCCAGATAGAGCTTTGATAGATCAGATAATTCAAGGCGGTTGTCATCTTGTTCCGGTAGGGGATAAAACGTCTGTTAACACATTCCTACAATGGCGGATTTCATTTGCAACTGCAGAAAAGAAACTCATTCATTCTTTCACTCATACACAATTTCTAATATATGGACTTTTCAAGTACTTCCTCAAGCAGATATCAAAAAGATTAGAGCAGGAGGTGGGAGAGGCAGACATTATATCCTCCTACATTATCAAAACGGTTATATTATATGCAGTGGAAAGCACTCACGGTTCATTATGGCAAGAAAAAAACACTTTTCTCTGTTTCATGCTTTGTTTGAATATTTTGATTGCTTGGGTGAAAGCTGGCTACTGCCCAAATTACTTCATTAACAGTAACAATATGTTCCTTGGAAAAGTTCATGGTGAAAATCAGGAAAAACTCCTTCATATCCTCATTGAACTCCACGATATGAAATGGGGATGTCTTTCATTTGGAACCTTCATACGACCATCAATAGGAATGCGAGTCCAGAATGTGCGGAATGGGGATTGGAAATATATACTTCCTTCGTCAGCACAAATAGAAATGGAATGTGACATGGAGATATTCATAGATACATTTAGAAGGGTTTCAATTATTAGTTTTCATTTACATCCGGTGTTACTGGCATTCATATATGAATCAAAGTTAGACATAGATGAATCAATAGCTAACTTTTGTGCATCATCTGTACTGTCTTGTAGAGGGATGGATGCTTTCGAGAAACACGTTGCCGCAAAAGGAAACAAAGAAATGTACAAATACCTAAGGAAATGTAGAAACCTCTTGGTACCACTTTCATCATTGTGTACAAGCCCAGGTCTGCTAATGTTGGCAACGTATTACTACCAAACAGGAAATTATATGAAAACTCTGGAGTTGTGTGGACACATGCTATCATCATTCAAAATTTTTGTTTTAGGCGGTCCATCTAATAGTGACCAACACATGTATAAACATCTCTATTGTGGACGTGGATACACCCTGCTTCACAAATGTCAGGAGGTATTTGTATCATATATCATATTTCAACAACGTTTTGTAAATTTCTGCCCATTCAACTTACACCAAGAATTGAACAAACATCTTGGTGCTCGACTTCTCATCCCTCCGCTGCCCTATGCTGTGTTCCTGACATTCCTCTGTTATCATGAACTAGGGGACACCAGAAGACGTCACGAAGCATTGAGTAATCTTCAGTCAGTGAAGTATGACGATAACCAAGGAGGACACTATTACTGGATAGTCCACAATATCCTCGGGATCTGCCATGAAATGGTTGGAGACATAGACAGTGCTCTCATGGATTACAATGACTCTCTCAATAGTCCTAGTTATTTTCAACATGAAAACCCTGCCATGGAAAGGATAGACCGAATGCAATTTACCACATACAGATAAACGCAGGCGGATCATGTAAACCAGGGGTTCTGCACAAGAGCAGCGTTCGTATAAACATACAAGAAACAATGATAATGAGATGTGGGATCACACAACGTTACGCAATGTGTGGTGTGCTTACGACTGTGCACGATGTGCGAACGATAGCAAAATTGGACGATCATTACTTGCGCGCATTTGTGGACTCGTTGGGTGAACGTTGTGTGATAACAATCGTGGTTTGTGTAGATTAAGGAATATCTTTAGGCTTATTTTTCTGTCTATACTTAGTGTTTTTAAACGACCTTAATCGACAGATGTAAAATTATAACAGAGTCCCGTATCCAGGCTAACATAGGCACTTTATACCTGTANATACTTCACGTCCAGTTGTGTTTTTCATAACGGTAATAAGTTATCACATATCAGCTCTATGTGTCAGGCACAGGCCAGGTAAAACTCGTCATATTGTTATTTGCATATTCTGTTAACTTGCAGCAAAACCCATTCTTAACATTCTGTACATAATCTTAATTATTGTGATGAGAAATTACAGTTATATATACAGTGTACATTATTGCATAAATGCATTCCATATTTTTCATTCCGTTATATTACTCAACAAATTGTATCAAATTGCACAGTTTTGCGGAGAGAAGCGCACAATCGAAAAGTTGTTCGCACCATGTGAGGAAGATGTACGGACGGTGTGTGAACGATGTATACACGATGTTCGCACGTTATTTTTGTTGCTTTGTGCGGTCACACAACTATACCATATATTGATCAATGTTACTTTAGCCGGTTCTACTCTAAATAGCAATTTTCATGGTTGAAAACACTTGCATTTACTTAACTTGTATGCATTGTTATATATTCATATTTCGTCGAGTATGTTGTTTTTACAATTTTGGACTTTTGTTTGGTTTGTTTGTGATTAAGTCCTATTCACAGCTTTAGCCATTTAAGAAAGTGTTGATGTTGGAGAAAAAAATCACCGTCCTGCGGCCAGCATCTGGCGACCGGGATCTCAGAGAGGGCCTTTAAGCTGTAAAGTGCATTAAAATAATTTTTGAGGCAACCTTTCCATCAAAAACGATTACCAAGAAAATAAAATAAAATATTTGTTGGCCCCTAGCTCCGCGATAAGTCCTAGAAAAAAGAAACAGCTGTATGATGCATTGTAAATCTTTTTTTTTTTCATTTTATATCAATTACCAAATTTTAAATGTGCAATCACCTGTGTGTGTATTACGATCATTTTTCAAAATTAATTTTAATGATACTTACAATATATTGGTTAAAGCAAAAGTGATAATTTCTCTATGCATTCATTTCGTATTAAAAATATTGATTCTACACATGTTGTTTATTTGTTTTTAAAGGATTGTGAAGACTTGAATGTTAAATTAATAAGAACTATACAAGAAAATAAAGTTTCAGGGTGAAAGAACATAGACATTAAGCTGTGGGCTTAAGGGCAATCGGTCAGCATCATCAAAATACCGCGCAAATAACTATCAACGACCAGTTTAGTAAAACTAAGACAAATTATCGTTGTCATCTCTTTATTGTCTACCTTTTTTAATATTAATTTAAAATCTTGAAAAAAACGGTTGAATTTTTATCTATACACGTTTAGTTCGAACGACAGGCAATAACTTATAAATGTGAAATATCTGCATCACCACTTCAAACACAGAAGAAGAAACAACCTTAAGGATCCCTGTCCCTCCAATGCAAAACACTAGAGAATTCCACTGAAGTTTTTCATATCATAAAGTAGCCTCACTTTAATTTCATTTTAAATAGTAGTATTGTAATTGGCCATGGAAACACGCGTTGGTTATGCACCAGAATTGTTGAGAGCGACTACATTGCGATAAGAGCTCCTGGTTCTGTCACATTTTTACTATGATAAATGTTGTTGATTTAATTATTTATTTTGTCAATGGCGATGTCTGAATAGCCTGCTTACCACATTTGAACGACCTATGCAACTATTCGGCCTCCTTTTAGCCTCCAACGGCGTCCCGGCCTGTTTTATGGTCGCACGATGAAAGCCTTAGCTACAGTCATGACCTAGTTTTGTTCACAAGAACAGATTGAGTTGTCTCCCTTAGCATGTATTTTATTCACAAAATGTAGCTGATAAATTTATCAAGCATACCATTGTGCTATAAACATCAAAAGTACTTTACAAAAATGTGTTACCGTCATAACTAAGAGTTAATTAATCACTTGAAACTTTATGTCATCAGTTTGAAAAATAACCATGGAAATAACACCGATTTTACAGGGAAAAAAATGATAGTTTTTTCCTCATTTGTCACACTCGTTAATTAAAGTGACAAACATGCAAAAACACTTATTTAAAGGAACACATTCCATTTACTGTAATATATATCTCTGAGATCAACTTCATTTTCAATGTTTCGTGACGGGTGTCCCATTGAACAAGAAACACCAATGAACAAAATTATTACAAAAATTTGGCACAACAAAATAAGCTTTGGTGCCTCTGGTACAGCTTAACAGTGAGCCGTCCCTGTTGAATTTTTTTCATAAGTAAACATCGTGGTTTGTGACTGATGTAGAAGTGCCCGTAGTTTCAATGATTTCAGGTTGGATGCGATAGATATGATTGACGTTTCAATAAAGGACCTGTTACAAGAACAAAATAATTTTGCTCGCAAAGCAATTTAACCATAACTAATAATATATTTGTAAATGTAGCTCCCTAGGACACGACACAGGAGATGTTTTTTTTTTTATCTAAAAGGTCCCCAGGGCCTATGCTATGACCTATTCAGTGCCGCCCTCCAAAGGTGTACGACAGGGTTCACTTTTTTGTCCAAAAAACTATCAAAACAATGTTTTACGCTATTAAATAATATTATAATGTTTAAAGTAGGATCTGCTGCAAATTATGAACTCAAATATGTAACAAAACATTGCATAATATCAAAGTTCTGCAATACAAATGTTGATATTTTCATACACTTTTTTGCTATGTCAATTTTTTAACAGGTCCTTTCTTTATCACATAACTGACCAATTTTACTATGGCATACGGCTATGTCATAAATATGGTATAACACGTGTACATATGTGTAATGAAACCCTAATATGCTGCAATTGGTCAAAACCGTGAGAACATATTTCTACGCTACTACGGGTACTTCTTTTATTTACTATACCACACGATACATTTACTGTTATTCTAAACGAATTTAAAACGATTATTTTGTTATATTTGTTCATAGCATTTAAAACTATTTATCATTCTAAAAAATGGAACTAATTTGCACTGCACGGAACGACAATACCATGATCTGAATATCTTGGTTTTTACAGTCAGCTGACAACACATAATTATGTTTGAAGTTTTTTGTCAATTACATTGTATGAATGTTATGAGATAAATAAAATCTTACATTGGTGTTCATGGCATATTGAACCTATCAAACTCGTTTAATAAATTCAATATGACATGGACACTCATGTAAGATCCCCTACTTATAATATAATTAATGAAAAGTCTTCTTCAATATATGTGAAGGTGAAATTGAAGGACATGGTCCTGATAGGCTCTTCAATAAATTCAGCTTGAAATGAAAGAAAANGTATCATACTCCTGAACAGTTTATGCAATGCAAAAAAGAAATCATTCAAGCAGGTGTGTTTTTTTTTAAAAATACAATATGTTGCTCGTCAATTATTGGCCTCCTGACTTAATGGTATTGCTTTTCAATGTCTCCTTTTATCCGTTATATGTCTTTGTTCCGGCGAGGATAGTGACAACGCTTGTTCCGGCGAGGATAGTGACAACGCTTGTTCCGGCGAGGAGAGTGACAACGCTTGTTCCGGCGATGAGAGTTACAACGCTTGTTCCGGCGATGAGAGTGACAACGCTTGTTCCGGCGAGGAGAGTGACAACGCTTGTTCCGATTGGAATGACAGCGGTGTGCTGAACAATTTTGCAACAAACACTTATATTTTCAACCAGGTATCCCGTCATCCTTTCGAGAGGCCCCTTCCTTATAAAGCCGTGGCTAGTAGCGCCATTGGTAAATTCAACTCATCTATTAAGATTATTCTAATGATAGGAAACAGCATTTTGATAATTTAATTAACTTTGAGATGTAACATCAATAAGAACTAGCAGATTGGGAAGACTTGTATGTTGCTACTGAGGTTACTATTAAGAAAAGGAAAAACAAATAATGACCGCAAACTTGTCACATATGACAAACAATTTCGTAGTGATATAACCATTATTGCCATTTTATGGGCTTACATCTTCAAATGTAGTACTTTTGTGGTATCTTCATGTTAGATTATTTACACAAAAACGTATCATACTCCTGAACAGTTTATGCAATGCAAAAAAGAAATCATTCAAGCAGGTGTGTTTTTTTTTAAAAATACAATATGTTGCTCGTCAATTATTGGCCTCCTGACTTAATGGTATTGCTTTTCAATGTCTCCTTTTATCCGTTATATGTCTTTGTTCCGGCGAGGATAGTGACAACGCTTGTTCCGGCGAGGATAGTGACAACGCTTGTTCCGGCGAGGAGAGTGACAACGCTTGTTCCGGCGATGAGAGTTACAACGCTTGTTCCGGCGATGAGAGTGACAACGCTTGTTCCGGCGAGGAGAGTGACAACGCTTGTTCCGATTGGAATGACAGCGGTGTGCTGAACAATTTTGCAACAAACACTTATATTTTCAACCAGGTATCCCGTCATCCTTTCGAGAGGCCCCTTCCTTATAAAGCCGTGGCTAGTAGCGCCATTGGTAAATTCAACTCATCTATTAAGATTATTCTAATGATAGGAAACAGCATTTTGATAATTTAATTAACTTTGAGATGTAACATCAATAAGAACTAGCAGATTGGGAAGACTTGTATGTTGCTACTGAGGTTACTATTAAGAAAAGGAAAAACAAATAATGACCGCAAACTTGTCACATATGACAAACAATTTCGTAGTGATATAACCATTATTGCCATTTTATGGGCTTACATCTTCAAATGTAGTACTTTTGTGGTATCTTTATGTTAGATTATTTACACAAAAACGTATCATACTCCTGAACAGTTTATGCAATGCAAAAAAGAAATCATTCAAGCAGGTGTGTTTTTTTAAAAAATACAATATGTTGCTCGTCAATTATTGGCCTCCTGACTTAATGGTATTGCTTTTCAATGTCTCCTTTTATCCGTTATATGTCTTTGTCAAAGTATCGCAAAATCCCTTTATAATGCAAAAAACATTTTTTGACAACTGTGGCAGTGTACAAATTTATAACTATAATATATCCTTTTAAGTTACGTGTTTTCCTAGCCTATATGCACGTTCTAATAGGAAATATATTGTACTCTCACATGTCTGCATTTTCAATTATGAAATTTGCTCGAAGGTAAACAAAAGCTTAGATATCATCCATATATTGAATATATTATGTTTTAGGATTTATGACTTGCATATTTATGTCATTAGAACTGTCAAACTCTTCTTTGGCTAACACATGCTACCTTGCTTTGTAATTAATGTTTATGTTTACGCTTATAAAAAAAAAACTTTTTTCTGCATTTACACACAACAGACGTCGGCCAATACAAGCATCAACATGATTGTGATTTTGGTGTTCTTGATAGGTAAGTTTTTAATATGTTTTTTGTGTAAGTATTCACCTTTTCTATTCAATTCTAACAATGGGAACATGCTTAAGATTACTATAAGAGATGGTCTGCACATTGTAATCATTTCTCAATGTAGAACAAAACTCATTACAAGCTGAAGATTTTAATGAACTGTGTTAAGTCTTCACCTTGTAAGCACGTACACACTATATATGTATAGGCTTATATATATAGAAAAATGAGATATTATGACTGACTTTAAAACTAACAGCTTTTTTACATGGTTCTTCCGCTTTATTTCAAAAGGACGTCTGATGGCCCTTTTAAAATAAACCTAAAGAGCCCTGTGATAGGATATATATATATGTTATTATTAAAATGTCGTTTCGTTATTGGCATAAACCATATTAAATTTAAATTGAAATTGAAATTTTACTATGAAGGTATGATATAACTCATTTTGGGTGAGTAATATAAGTCGAAACTCTAAAAAAAGAAAATTGTCTTGCACTGAAAAACGTATACTTAATGTAAACGTTTATAACGTCATGTTGCGTATGTTTAGTTGCCTGTTCCTCGGCCGTTCCTACGTCAACGTCCCTCAAAGAAAGGTACTGTGATGCCCCTTCAAGCCTGGCCTTAGTATACAACCTGAACGAAAAATCTGTCGTTTACAGCACACCCGAGGCGACCAGATTTTTAAAGATCTGGTCGAACGACATTCTCAACAAAGATGATTTTCTTGTCTTACTGGGAGACATGTGTCGGTAGGTTGTAGTTTATCACTCTGACTGATAGATATGCTTGTAAGTTGTACGCTGTACTGTGTAAAGGTGTGGTAATAACGGGCGGTAACTGTGACAAATCAAAAAATCAAAAATATTCTTTAGAGGTTCCGCCGAATTACGGATTGTTAAACATAGAAGTATTTATTACATCTGTTCTCCCTCTTTATCTGTGTGTTGTTTCTGTCAATAACCTAGGGTTTCACAATTTGCAAGCGCTAAACCGGAAGTTTGTTTTATATTTTGTTTTCTTTGAGTTGATTTTATCCTTTTTTTCTTTTTGTTATCATAATCAATGTTGGTGCAAAATCACTTTGATCTGAATTTGATATTATTTCTATCTGTTGATTTTATTCAGGTTATTGTAATGATAATCAAAGGTTGTTGCGAAAACATTTTGACCTTAAAAGATTTTTAAAAAATGCCATAAGTATGCCGAATCAGTGTATTGATAAGATCAGATGATCAAATGAGAACTATATGTTAATGTATCTATATATAGGTCATGATCTACGTCTGTCTTAACTCCTGGTACAGTTCTTGTCACATGTCACACAAAGTGAACAAAGCACCACGCAGAGTGGTATCAAATTACTTTGTGACGTCACTCGTGTACTATGGCAGCAAATTTTAATCAAACGTTCCTCTGGTCAAATAATCTAAAGCATAAGTTTGCTAAAAGGACAATCTCAATACAAAAAAAAAATATTCTTCGTATGGGTAAAAATAATATCCAGCTCATGAAACTGATGAAAATTTATATCCGATTTAATTAATTGTTAGTTCATATATAAGCTACTTGCTCAAGCTTGTATATGATACTGTAAGTATAAGCTGACTTTATTTAATATAAATTATATTCTCTCATATAAGTTTTATGTCAGAGCTGCTTTCCTCATATAAGTAAAACATTCACATTTCTGTTACCCTGCATGAGAAAATCTTAGTGCGTATTAATACAACAATGAGTAAATTAAGCGGCCTATTGACATCTATAATGTAGTTTTATTTTGCAAGTTAATGGAAAAGATATCCAGCAGTAATACTTTTTTGACAAAAACTATTTCTACTTTGTATCACTTTCGGTTTGAAGTACATCTATCGAGGAACTATGTTTTCTTGCGAACTAAAACAACTTCAGTACTTATATGCCGTCTATAAATAGCCCTATGGTAAACAACAAGATACATTAACACCTAAACATTTTGCATTAAAAAAATGGGTCTTTTTCTGGTGCTAACAAAGTAACAGATTAAGGTTATGCAAAACAAAATTCGATATTTTCATTTCAAGATATTTGAAAGTTTAAACTTATTTGATGGCGACCGTCAATGAGATCAAAAAATGAGGCAAAACTTTTTCACAAAGAGTTGAGATTTATCCACTATGGAGGAATTATCTCTCTACCTTCATCACAAATGAATTATAATCAATCATTATTCGTTGTAAATTATATGAATAGGAGTTGTTTTCCGGGTCTGGAACAATTATGACGTCTTGCATCAATTAATTTGTCCCCAGGCAGCGACATACCAAAGTCCTTTAAAATGGTTAAAATGTCGCACGCACACATACACATCACACATAGAGGCGCCTCCTTAAATTACATTAGCTGTTGACGTTAAACCCTATACAATCAATCATTCAGTCAAATGACCTTTGTCCATCTGGCGCTTGAATTGTACGTGACATATAATGTGTCAAGCCTCTCGTTTGAGCTGACTGGCCTTTGACTGGGCCTCTGATATTTTGTTGTTATTGGTCTTAAGTTTGTTCTTTCACTTGTAGATCCCAATCTCTGACGTTTGCGTGGCTTTTACAACAGGCAGAGAACGTTTGTCCTCATCCTCATCAAATCAGAAGTCTTGTTGAGCCTAGCGGAGTCATATGTTACCAAAATGGCGACGTGACCGATCTCACTAAGAAAGGTAGGTCCTAAAATATCGAATTTTATATAGGTCCTACTCTTTATGAAGCAATAAAGAACGAATTCCTTTTTTATTAGATCAACCATGAATTTAACTACATTGCATGTAAAGGAAAATCTAAACTGCCACTTTGTGACGTGTGAGTTATGCTTGGTAAGCAATTTCAATGGCTATAAGAGAGCTCGTGACCAGACATTTAAACCTCATGACCTTAAGTTATGACGTTACAACATAATGTCAACACTAACTAGACGCCATATGTAAGTTATCGACGGCGAAAGATTGATTTGCCGAAAGGAAAGCTTCCGTATTGGTTTAGTAAAACGACGAAAACAAAACGGCGTTCAAATGGTTAAGACAGATGGAAATTCCACAACTTGCGACATTGTCATTTACACCACAGACTAGAGCTGAAAACAATAGAACGTTCCCCGTGACCTTACCTTCTGCTTCCCACATTCAGTCTAACGAAGAATGTGCAGTAGGTCCAAGGTAACGTCTATTCAGTTTATACTATACGTTTACCATGGTCCCTACAGTCATATTCTTTTAGACATATTTGTTACGTTTTTTATCATGCATTTTATCAATATCCACAGTCACCTCGACGCGTTATGTGATAAATCCTTGCCAATTTCAACAAACAATTTTTATCGTGTGACAGTGAAAATGAAAATCGTGCTCTAATTTATTAATCAATTATATTTATTTTGGATTTGTTTATTTCACCATTACTATTTTTCATGACAAGCGCCGCAAGGTATGGTCTCTTTTGAGAAAGGATTTATCAAATCTTTAGTCTGGCGTGAAAACTGTTTCAAATACAGTCGTTTGCGGTGGCTCGGGGATCCTTAATCAAGCTGTGTACTCCCATACACTGCCTAAGAAAACATACGAAACGAAACCAAACCAGTGAAACATTTTTGTTTTTTAAATTGACATGTTTATGTGTGCTTGTTTTCTTTACCCAGCCCTCAAGTCCTTTGTGAGAGTAAACAAGTCAGCCGAATGCGAGGCTTCCCTGACGAGGATACAGAGTAAATGCGAGCTGGACGCTTTGTTTAACGTGGTGGTCCCCTTGGTTCCCAAGGAAACGATGGCCACACGTATTGAAGCTCAGACAAGGTACGATACATACAAGTTCAAGTTAAAATTACATACTGTGACATCAGATATGTTCGTGAGGCCAAAATTTCGTGGTTTACCGTAAAAAATATTCGTGGGTACAACGAATTCGTTGATAACGAGTATCTACTCATATGGAGAACGGCTCTATGTCACTTCACGGACCATTGCATTCGTTGATGAAGATTACCCACGAAACCAACGAAATGAAAAATCCCACGAAATTAGTGAGTCCACATTAAAATGAATAAAAATCATGACGTCACAACTAAAGTACATTTTTGCGCTTAAGAATCAACTTTTCATTCATTGTGAATTTTATTAGTTGCCAGATACATTTCTAAAGTAATTTTCTCAAAATATCGTATTGCTATCTTAACACATTTTAGATTATAATTTGTATATTATATATAATGTATTTACTGTTTGGCCTTAAAGTTATTTTGATCGATTCAGAAATTGATTGATTATTCTAATCACATAACTCACCTATTTTGCTATATCATACGTCAATGTCATAAATATGGTATTGCACACGTGTAAAAAAAACTCAAGGTTCTGCGGTTGGTTAAAACCGTGGGAACATATTCCTACGCCACTACAGGTACTACTTTTATTAACTATACCTCAAAGTGTATTTACTGTTATTTAAATAAATTTCAAATGTTTCCGTCATTAATAGTTTCATTGCATTTAAAACGGTTCATTATTGAAAAAAAAAATTAACCTACCGTGCACTGCGTGGAACGACAATACTACAATCTTACTTTGACCTATATAGAGTCAGTCGATAACACATAATTGTGTTCGATTTCTTCCCTTCAAATTATGAATGTTATGATAAATAGAATCTTACATTCGTGACCATGTCATATTGAAATTTATAAACTCGTTTAATATGACATGGACACTCATGTAAAACTCTATTTATATCATGAACAATATTTGTGAGACACAAACAAATAATACACTCATGTTTAAATCTTACAGAAGAAACCTGGCCGCCATTCGGTGTACCCTATCCAAGTTGGGAAGTCTTGCACCGGCTTGTGGAAGTGTGAAAGACCTTCGGATATACCAGCTTGTGTCGGAGCTTATACAGAAACAGCCATTTAAGCTCCGAGGCGACGTGGATTTTGAAACATTTTCTGACGTCATGACTTAAACATATCTTTCAACTTAGACTTCAACATTGCTTTGTCTAATCTTTGAAACAGGATGAAATCTGCATTAAAAATTAGTTGACTAAATCTTTACTCCATAAACATATATTATCCATAAACAGATTGATCGCGTCATCCTTAAACACTCATTTTCCTCGCATGATAAGTTTTTTGTCGCGTGCAATGATATTGATGTTCCGCAATCTAGTAAAAGTTGTTAATAAATAAAAACATTGTATCATTAAAATTGTTGTGTTTTATGTTTTTGAAGTTAACACGATTATGTGTTTTGCTTCGGTTAATCATGTTTATATCGTGTTAACAAGTATATGTGTTTCCCTCATTTAAGGGCACTTCACCTGTACAATTTGAAATTCAAACTCTTTAACTTTAAACATGTTCTATTGTCCAAATAGGTACAGGGATTTGGCAATTTTGAAATTCAAATAAGATACTTTTTTATTTATTTTAATTGAAAATATGCAAAAACACACCTCATTATCCTGAAAAATAATTATAGAAGGTATTAATGCAGGAGAGTTTCTCACTTTGAATGTTCCACGTGTGTCGTCCAATACCTGACAATCTATTCGATTTGCGGACAGGGTTCAATCCCCGATGTCGTCGTACGCATGGAATCTTCAGATAAGGTTGTTTTTCTCCTACCTACACAACTTCTACAACCCAGGTGGAATATTAAGTGGTTTAGGATGAGTGTTGCGGTATCTTGGCTGTAGCATTCAAGTGAGGTGGCACTCTAAATGATGCCGTTGGAAGCACGGTCCCGCTACAAACATCATCATCATCATCATCACAACAGAAATGACAAAGTAACAACAGCATCGTTAAACTTTAGATCATCATCGTCAAGACCAAGGTGACAGGGAAATTTTACCCGAGGCTTTCAACTACAGGAATAAGCTCAGAAATCGTGAAAATGCGTTTGGACTGGCTACCATTTTAAATATCACCGTTTCACCCTGAGCTTTTTTAATGAAAACGAATATGTCAGCAAGACCTAGCGTACTCCATATTTGCAAACATTGTTTATGCAGAAAAGATAATCTTATCTTTCTAACTTGTACGGTCAATGTATTGTTAATTTATTATATTTTCATCACGTATCCTTCTCCTCATTGCGGCATCGGAATTTTCAAATTCGATGACGTCACGTAAATTTTGGGCAACTGTAACCGAAAAACACAAAATCCAACATGAATATCGACTAACCCCCGTTTGAACCTTAAACAATACTTGGTATATTTTTTTTTTTTACATAAACACCAAATGTACAGACTGGTCAATTAAAAATCACTTTGCCTTCAAAAGATAATCGCCTTTAGCACATAACCGACCCATTGTACTATGTCATATGACTATGCGATGAATATGGTATTACACATGTGTGATAAAACCGAAAGTTGTTGCGATTGGTCAAAACCATGGGAACGCCACCATAGGTACTACTTTCATTTACTATACCATATATGGTAAATGGTAACAACTGATTCACCCATTGTCAGCATGTTATTTCAGCGAGTAGCACTATTTGGTCAACATCAGACCCGCGCTTATACAAGGAGGCAAATACACCAATATATCCTGTCTCCGGCACACATACACACGCACACACACATACACAGCACACATAGAGGCGCCTCCTAAAATGACTTTAGCTGTTGACGTTAAACTCTAAGCAATCAATCATTCAGTCAAATGACCTTTGTCCATCTGGGGCTTGAATTGTACGTAACATATAATGTTATCAAGCCTCTCGTTTGAGATGACTTGCCTTTGACTAGGCCTCTGATATTTTGTTATGTGTCTTAAGTTTGCTTTTTCACTTGTAGATCCCAATCTCTGACGTTTGCGTGGCTTTTACGACAGGCAGAGAACGTTTGTCCTCTTCCTCATCAAATCAGAAGTCTTGTTGAGCCTAGCGGAGTCGTATGTTACCAAAATGGTGGCGTGACCGATCTCACTAAGAAAGGTAGGTGCTAAAATATTGAATTTTATATAGGTCCTACTCTTCATGAAGCAATAAAGAACGAATTCCTTTTTTATTAGATCAACCACGAATTCAACTTCATTGCATGTAAAGGAAAATCAAAACTGCCACTTTGTGACGTGTGAATTATGCGTGGTAAGCAATTTCAATGGCTATAAGAGAGCTCGTGACCAGACATTTTGACCTCATGACCTTAAGTTATGAAGTAACAACAGAGTGTCAACACTAAGTATACGCCATATGTAAGTAATCAACGGCGAAAGATTAATTTATCGAAAGGAAAGCTTCCGTATTGGTTTAGTAAAACGACGAAAACAAAACGGCGTTCAAATGGGTAAGACAGATAGAAATTCCACAACTTGCGACATTGTCATTTACTCCCCAGTCTAGAGCTGAAAACAATAGAACATTCCCCGTGTCCTTACTTTATGCTGGCCACATTCAGTCTAACGAAGCATGTGCAGTAGGTCCAATGTAACGGCTATTCAGATTATACTCGACGTCTGCTACGATCCCTACCGTCATATTCTTTTAGACATATTTGTTACGTTTTTTATGATGTATTTTATTAATATCCACGGTCACCTTGACGCGTTATGTGATAAATCCTTGCCGATTTCAACAAACAATTTTTATCGTGTGACAGTGAATATCAAAATCGTGCTCTACTTTATTAATTAATTATATTTTGGATTTGTTTATTTCACCATTACTATTGTTCATGACAAGTGCCGCAAGGTATGGTCTCTTTTGAGAAAGGATTTATCAAAGCTTAAGTCTGGCGGGAAACTGTTTCAAATACAGTCGTTTGCGTCGGCTCGAGGATCCTTAATCAAGCTGTGTACTCCCATACACTGCCTAAGAAAGCATAAACAAATTAACCAAACGATTGAAATAGTTTTTAATAGGTTGATATGTTGATGTGTGCTTGTTTTCTTTACCCAGCCCTCAAGTCCTTTGTGAGAGTAAACAAGTCAGCCGAATGCGAGGCTTCCCTGACGAGGATACAGAGTAAATGCGAGATAGACGCTTTGATTAACGTGGTGGTCCCCTTGGTTCCCAAGGAAACGATGGCCACACGTATTGAAACTCAGACAAGGTACGATACATACAAGTTCAAGTCCAAATTACATACTGTGACATCAGATATGTTCGTGAGGCCAAAATTTAGTGGTTTCCCGTTAAAAATATTCGTGGGCACAACGAATACGTTGATAACGAGTCCCTACTCATATTGAGAACGGCTCTTTGTCAAATGAAAAATCCCACGAAGTTAGTAAGTTCACAGTAAAGTTAATAAAAATCATGACGTCACAACTAAAGTACGTTTTTGCGCTTAAAGGGACATCACGTGAAAAGGCGGTTTTTTTTAACGAATGTATGTATTGTATGCACTTCCACTTATGTTACCTCGCTATCCCCATATTCATAGTCCGTTCCAAATGTCCAGTTTGACCACTTGAATTGTTCGGGAAAGCCCGGCTAAAAATAGCGCCGATAACGTCACCTGATTAGGCAGCAAACACAAGTGGTGCGAGCGAGATGAAACGGTTTACAAAGGGGCCCTCAGAGAGGGGCCGTCAGGCAACTGCAACTTCTTACCGCACTATGAAACCAAGTTATATGATTTCTAATTCCGTATTCAAACTTATTGAACAGTAATTATTCATCATCAGAAGTTAATTGCACACTTGCCAATATTAAGAATTTAAATTTATTTAGCTTTTAACATAAATTTGTTGCCAATAAAATTAAACAAAGGATGGGGCACAAGTTTTTACAATTTATCACAGCCTTCTCCCGTGACCGGTACAGGTGGTACGGGGCTAAACACTCCCTCAACAATGGGACAAACCTTTCTGTAAAAAGGAATATTCACGAGACGAATATCCCTTTTCAAATGTTTACATAAAGTGCATATATGCAATGACAAACTACACGCGAATATAAAAAGGAAACGTTTGTGAATTTATTTATTACATTAAACAACTCAATGTCTTTGGCCATTTTTTTTCTAGACCATGAATATAAATCTATGTATACTCTCTTTCCCACTTTCACTGTCTCCAAACGCTAACATTTAGGAAGTCATATTAACCATCACACACAATAAACTGTATGGCAAAACCACTACGTGTACATGTAGAATATGTGTCAATAAGGAACGTGTTGAGATACTTGATAATTATATTTTTTCAATACTTTACAGAGATTAAAGCATACTTTTAAATGGACCTTTTTATGCTGAGACAACTTTTCTTTAATCAGTTCCTTTGGTCCGAAACAGAAGCCGTAGTTATCGGCAGCACGCGCCATTTTTATAACGTAATCAAATATTTTTTCCCCTGTTTTCAATACGTATTCCGATTCTATCTGAAGTCGAAAATTTATTCTTTATAGAGAAAAGGTTGTTACATGATCATACATTCTAAGTCAACATCATATGAAAACATGAACTGTTGAAAAATTACGATTTAAAAAAAAAGTGTTATGCGATCCTATTTACTAGAAGTAGGTTCTCCTTCCTCAGTTATTCATCCTGGTCCGTCATTTTGACATTTTTAATCTAGCTGCGATAACGTAGCTTTCTGACGAAGAGCGATTTTTTTTTTATATATTGCGTCGTCGCGCCAGGGCAGGCCGGGTATTATATTAGTACTAATTTAAAACTTGCATGTCAAAACAAAAAACAATCGTTTAATTCAGCAATATAATTAAATCATACCATTTTACTGATCCCGGTAATATTATAAATTATGTAAATCTAATAGCGCACGTATCTCATTTGACCCCGAGCACCGACAGAGGATCAGAGAACAGAATACGCCGTGGCCATCACAGCAGTTATCCCTTGGGGGGCCTCATGGCAAAATCAAACTAACCAGTCACTTATCCCTTTCGTTTGCATAAACCACTGTATAATTATAAAAAACACAAAGTAAACTCTCTCCGATACATGCCCATTAACATATTAAACTAAGTTCATCTGTGTTCAAACTCACACAATGATACTAGCGAGGTTAATAGTTTTAGATATTTATTCATAACATAAACAGCGCTAGCATTTCTGTCGATTTTATTTCAGCTTAACCGGCCGCTATCCGGAAGAAAACATGCACCGTACTGACTGCTAGGGCAGTTATTTTCTGCTTTGAATACTTCCCACTGGCAATAATGATTCCGTAACGTACCCCTTGCGCTATCTTTTGACCATTTGGCAACTATTCGCTTCGTAGCTGACACGGTACAACACTTTTCTTTGGCTTACTTCACACGGCCAGTCATTTTGTTTACAAAGAAATGGTGTGCTATGCGCATGCGCTAGTAGAGGGAAATCCCTGAACAAAACGTTGGTCAGACAGGTGGAAATACCGATGATTATCTTAGATTTAATCATTTTTATGAATCTATTTCAGCCAAATCCGATCGGCATTTTCCATAAGGAGTCTCACTTGATATGTTTATGTAGTATTTGGAAAAAAGACAAAAAAAAAGTTACTTCAGCGTGATGCCCCTTTAAGGATCAACATTTCATTCATTATGAATTTTGTTAGTTGTCAGATACATTGCTAAAGTATTTTTCTCAAAATATCGTATTGCTATCTTAACACATTTTAGATTATAATTTGGATATCATATATAATATATTTACTGTTTGGCCTTAAAGTTATTTTGATCGATTCAGAAATTGATTGATTATTCTAATCACATAACTCACCTATTTTGCTATATCATACGGCAATGTCATAAATATGGTATTGCACACGTGTAAAAAAACTCAAGGTACTGCGATTGGTTAAAACCTTGGGAACATATTCCTACGCCACTACAGGTACTACTTTTATCAACTATACCTCAAAGTGTATTTACTGTTATTTAAATGAATTTTAAATGTTTCCGTCATTAATAGTTTCATTGCATTTAAAACGGTTCACGAAAAAATGAACCTAATTGTGTTCGATTTCTTCCCTTCAAATAATGAATGTTATGATAGATAGAATCTTACATTCGTGACCATTTCATATTGAAATTTATAAACTCGTTTAATATGACATGGATACTCATGTAAAACTCTATTTATATCATGAACAATATTTGTGAGACACACACAAGTAATACACTCTTGTTTAAATCTTACAGAAGAAACCTGGCCGCCATTCGGTGTACCCTATCCAAGTTGGGAAGTCTTGCACCGGCTTGTGGAAGTGTGAAAGACCTTCGGATATACCAGCTTGTGTCGGAGCTTATACAGAAACAGCCGTTTAAGCTCCGAGGCGACGTGGATTTTCGAAACTTTTTCTGACGTCATGACTTAAACATATCTTTCAACTTAGACTTCAACATTGCTTTGTCTAATCTTTGAAAACAGGATGAAATCTGCATTAAAAATTAGTTGACTAAATCTTTACTCCATAAACATATATTATCCATAAACAGATTGATCGCGTCATCCTTAAACACTTATTTTCCTCGCATGATAAGGTTTTTGTCGCGTGCAATGATATTGATGTTCCGCAATCTAGTAAAAGTTGTTAATAAATAAAAACATTGTATCATTAAAATTGTTGTGTTTTATGTTTTTGAAGTTAACACGATTATGTGTTTTGCTTCGGTTAATCATGTTTATATCGTGTTAACAAGTATATGTGTTTCCCTCATTTAAGGGCACTTCACCTGTACAATTTGAAATTCAAACTCTTTAACTTTAAACATGTTCTATTGTCCAAATAGGTACAGGGATTTGGCAATTTTGAAATTCAAATAAGATACTTTTTTATTTATTTTAATTGAAAATATGCAAAAACACACCTCATTATCCTGAAAAATAATTATAGAAGGTATTAATGCAGGAGAGTTTCTCACTTTGAATGTTCCACGTGTGTCGTCCAATACCTGACAATATATTCGATTTGCGGACAGGGTTCAATCCCCGATGTCGTCGTACGCATGGAATCTTCAGATAAGGTTGTTTTTCTCCTACCTACACAACTTCTACAACCCAGGTGGAATATTAAGTGGTTTAGGATGAGTGTTGCGGTATCTTGGCTGTAGCATTCAAGTGAGGTGGCACTCTAAATGATGCCGTTGGAAGCACGGTCCCGCTACAAACATCATCATCATCATCATCATCATCACAACAGAAATGACAAAGTAACAACAGCATCGTCAAACTTTAGATCGTCATCGTCAAGACCAAGGTGACAGGGAAATTTTACCCGAGGCTTTCAACTACAGGAATAAGCTCAGAAATCGTGAAAATGCGTTTGGACTGGCTACATATCACCGTTTCACCCTGAGCTTTTTTAATGAAAACGAATATGTCAGCAAGACCTAGCGTACTCCATATTTGCAAACATTGTTTATGCAGAAAAGATAATCTTATCTTTCTAACTTGTACGGTCAATGTATTGTTAATTTATTATATTTTCATCACGTATCCTTCTCCTCATTGCGGCATCGGAATTTTCAAATTCGATGACGTCACGTAAATTTTGGGCAAATGTAACCGAAAAACACAAAATCCAACATGAATATCGACTAACCCCCGTTTGAACCTTAAACAATACTTGGTATATTTTTTTTTTTTTACATAAACACCAAATGTAAAGACTGGGCAATTAAAAATCACTTTGCCTTCAAAAGATAATCGCCTTTAGCACATAACCGACCCATTGTACTATGTCATATGACTGCGATGAATATGGTATTACACATGTGTGATAAAACCAAAAGTTGTTGCGATTGGTCAAAACCATGGGAACGCCACCATAGGTACTACTTTCATTTACTATACCATATCACATGATGTATTTACTATACCATATCACGTGATACATTTACTATACCATATCACATAATACATTTACTATACCATATCAAATGATACATTTACTATGACATATCACATGAGTCATTTACTATACCATATCACATGATACATTAACTATACCATATTATACAATTATGGACTTTTGTGCTGGTGAATATGATGTGATATGAACCTGAAAGAGTGATATTGACTGAGGCGAAGCCTCAGTCAATATCACTCTTTCAGGTTCATATCACATCATATTTACCAGCACAAAAGCCCATAACTGTTTTATTATATGCTTCAACAATAAAATAAAATAAAACAAAACAAATCCAAAGGTTCTGATTTTTGTACGCGAACCTCCGTGTAAAATTTAGCCAGGTTTGAATACAACAGTTCAGCATTTCGAAGGCATCGTCTAGATTCTTTTTCTTAAGGTAAGCATGGAGAAAATGCACTGCGTGTTCAATGGCCTTTTTTTACGTTAACAGCATCTTTATCCTCGAATAGTTTTGGTAATTTTCCTAACGGAGGAGAAACGTTCGCCAGCAGCCATCTTCTAATGTCGTCTGACAGATCGCGTTCCAGTCTAACTGCGCATGCGCTACGACAGGTTCCGGGGAATTTCCATACAGGCTATATTTAGAAATCGATATTCACCGGATAACCAGTCTACATGAGTTTTTGAGGACTGGTCACGTGTATAGGATCCGACCAATGTGATTGCGAGAAATGCTCATGCATATCATAACACATGATACATTTACTATGACATATCACGTGATACATTTACTATACCATATCACATGATACATTTACTATACCATATTACATGGTACATTTATTATACCATATCACTTGGTACATCACTATACCGTATCACAGGGTATATTTATTTTACCATATCACATGATACATTTACAATACCATATCACATGATACGAATATACCATATCAAATGATACATTTACTATACTATATCACATGATACATTCACTATACCATATCACATGATACATTTACTATGACATATCACATGAATCATTTATTATACCATATCACATGATACATTTACTATACCATATCACAGGATACGTTTACTATACCATATTACATGATACATTTACTGTACCATAGCACAGGGTACATTTACTATATCATATCACATGATACATTTACTATACCATATCACCTGATACATTAACTATACCATATCACATGGTACATTTTCTATACCATATCACATCATACATTTACTATACCATATCACATCATACATTTACTATACCATATTACATGGTACATTTACTATACCATATTACATGGTACATTTACTATACCATATCTCATGATACATTTTCTATACCATATCACATGGTACATTTCCTTTACCATATCACATGATACATTTACTTTACCATATCACATGGTACATTTACTTTACCATATCACATGGTACATTTATTATACCATATCAAATGGTACATCTACTATACCATATCACATGGTACATTTATTACACCATATCAAATGGTACATTTACTTTACCATAGCACATGATACATTTACTATACCATATCACATGATACATTTACTATACCATATCACATGATACATTAATAACACCATATCAAATGATACATTTACTTTACCATATCAAATGATACATTTATTATACCATATCACATGATACATTTACTATACCATATCACATAAGACATTTACTTAACCATATCACATGATACATTTACTATACCATATAACATGATACATTTACTATACCATATCACATGGTACATTTACTATACCATATGATATGATACATTTACTATACCATATCACATGATACATTTACTATACCATATTACATGGTCATTTACTTTACCATATCACATCATACATTTTCTATACCATATCACATGAAACATTTACTATACCATATCACATGATACATTTACTTTACCATATCACATGATGCATTTACTTTACAACATCACATGATACATTTATTATACCATATCACATGGTACAGTTACTATACCATATCACAGGATACATTTACTATACCATATCACCTGATACATTTACTATACCATATCACATGATACGTTTACTATACCGTATCACATGATACATTTACTATACCATATGATATGATACATTTACTATACCATATCACATGATACATTTACTATACCATATCACATGATGCATTAACTATATCATATCACATGATACGTTTACTATACCGTATCACATGATACATTTACTATACCATATCACATGGTACATTCACTATACCATATCACATCATACATTAGCTATACCATATTACATCATTCATTTACTATACAATATCACATCATACATTCACTAAACCATATCACATGATACAATTTCTATTATTTTAAATAAAATTGTGAAATATCCATTTTGTCATTATAATTTGCATTGCATTCATTATTAACTGGAACTAATTTGCACTGCGCAAAACGACAATACTGTGATCGAAGTAATATGGTCTTAACTGTATCGAGTCAGCTGAGAACACGTAACCGTGTTTGAAGTCTTTTTTCCGAATTATAAATATTATGTGATAAATAGAATCTTATATTCGTGTCCACATCGTATTGGGTATATATTTAACTCGTTCAATTATTTAAAATGACACTCGTCTATAGACTCGAATTCGTTGGAGAACACAATACATCTCCAGCACACACACATGCATACACACATAGGGAAATATTAGCCAGGTGGCATATGACTAGTAGTAAGCGCCTGATAAGGCAGCTCCTGCGAATTCCTCAATATTGTATTGATTAATATATATGCTAATTGTATTGACTGTTTACAATTGTATATCTATGTGCTGTAAAGCGCTTTAGGGTGACTTATGTTAGCTAGATAGGGCGCTATATCAAATGTTGTATATCTATTTATCTTAATAAATTGAATAGTTCATGGGTACTCATTTAAGATCCTCTATTTCTGAGGTTGGAACCTCAAACTGTAATATTTCACACACAAAACTTATTTCAACTAATTGTAATATATTTCATTATACTAGCATTCACTAAATGACATATCTTTTTCTCTATTCCTCATTGTTTAGATCATAATCACGTGAAAGTCAGTGATTTGTGAAAATTGATTCGTTGTTACTATTTTTAGAAACAGCAGGTCAATATTATGTTTATGACGTCACTTCAATAATTGTTGTTACGTCGCAATACTCTGTCGAATGTAGTATCTTTCTCCTCAAACAATGCATACGCTCTATTTACTTTCATGATAAAAACAATTTTAGATCTTTTTTTCGGTGAATATGTCGGAAATCGAACTTGGAAGAGTCTCGGTCAATATTGAAATATGAAATTGAAATATGTGCAGGTTGAAGTCCCTGGGGTAAGCCTCCATCCATATTGTGTCTTTGCATAGGACGAGAAAAAAAAATTGACGGAATACTTATATATAATGATACACTTATTTCACGGGGATGGATGATATATATCGATGGAGAAAACATATGCAACGTACCGATGGTTAATTTTAAACGCAAATCTTACAACCTCAATTTTGTATCAATTATGGACTTATGTTGAGGGGAGTATGTCGATATATTAACCTGAAAAGATGATATTTACCGAAATAAAAGTCTTTGATTGCTCTATTAGATGCCAAACAATGTTCAATTATTAAAAGTTAGAACGTATGAAATGTGTAAGGAGGGAAGTACGGCATTCGGCTGAGAGAGTTGTGACGTCACAATTTAAATACGACGTTTCTAAAAATATTACGACCGAGTCAATATTGCAAATCACTGACCTTCACGTGATTATGATCCAACTAATAAGGAAGCAGGAAAAAATGTGTACCTTCTTCTTTTTAATGTGCGGGCTCCTACTGGGGCATTTTTGCATATTTAATATATACTGTATTATTTCTAAATTTATCCATGTTTAAATTCTGTAAAACATCATGTGTTTTCTAATAGTTTCCACAATCTGTTTGGGTTTTTTAATTTATCTTAATTTTTATTTTTTATCACGAAGGATTGTCAACTCGAATGAATAGCTGTTTCGATGAATAGAACTATAAATCGACTACCGTACAAAAAATAATTATAAACAGCAAAATGATGAACGGTTATGTTTGCATTTCTTCGCGTAATCTTCTAAAACAGTAAAATAGCTAACAATTAAAGTAATTGTCAAAGGATTCATGTAGCACAACCAGTAAGTGTTTTGTGGTCCGTTATACCCGCCAATATACATGTTCTTGATTTTTACATATCAACACTATTTTGTTGTGCTACATGAATTTTTCACAATTCATACTGACTAACCTGCAGAATAGTGGGCCGCGGTGGCCATGAGGTTTAGACGTCTGACATTCAGGTACTGGCCGTCGGTAGATGGGTTTTGTCTCTGGGAACTCCATCACCAAATTATGGCACGTCCTTAAATGAACACAGCTGTTAATAGAACGTAAAACACATACAAACCAATCACTATTTGCCTTTTTGAGAGAGTCAGTCAATATATACTAAGTAAAATACATTTAATTAATTGCTTCATTGATGATATTTTAGAAAAAGAATTAACTGAAAGGAAGAAATATAGGTAGACAAACAAATCAAGAAAATATTTAGATATAACTCAGGTAATATATTCATGTTAAATAATTGTGCAAGGATAAGAGTAAAAATCTTAATTATTTTTACCGTGATGCCCAGCACATGGGACAGAAGATAATTAATATGGAGGCTTTTGGTAGTTTCCAATCCTCTTTACATTAAACTTGCAAACGTCATTTATTATGTACATTTAACAAAAGAAATTACTTAAATTATACTAAACGACGATTGGTATATAGCATTTAATCATCTGTGGAGAGAAGATCGTACAGAAAGAAGCAACACTACAACATTCAGAAACACATTATTGCTCTACAATCAAAATCTAATTATGTCAATCATGTTCTAATTGAATCACTAATTGTATCAATCAAAAACGAATTATATCAATCATATGCTCATTATGTGAATCAAATGCTGAAATGATTGCTTGCCATGCAGACATTTTGCGACCACACATCTGTCATAAAACATGACGCTAGGCGTAGCTTCACCATATGCATGCAGCAGACGATACGACAGGGAACACGCAACAGACGACAACCAAACTATCAACATGATTCTGTTCGTGGCAGTTTTGATAGGTAGGTGTTTGTAAAATATTTTGTTGCTTTGTTTAGAAACACTTACTATTATTTATCTTATGTCATTCTGATTGTAACAGTATACATGATGATGTCTTTTAAAAAATTGCATGCACATTAAATTTCTCTTATAGAACAAAAACCTATTTGAAACTAAAGGCGGTTGTGTATGTACGCTGGTGTAAATGTGTTATCTTGTACAAGGAATGTTTTAAGAGCGGTATATGGCAAGCGTCATTCACTTTGGTCTTACCTTACTAATGGCCTCAAAGATATTGTTTATATGTGTCTAACTAAGTTTATTATGACCTAATCCTCAAATTTTTTGAATTAAATGTGTTCAATTCAAATATTAAACAGTGATTGGATATTCGTAAAAAACAATTTTCTGTTGTGAACATTTTTCAGGTGTAGCTGATCTTTCGCTAGCCTTCCCCGAGAGATACTGCAATAGCGCTTCAAGCCTCGCCTTGGTATACCAATTAAACAAAATAGATGTTCAACATAGTTCATTCAGCGACTGGATGAAACTTTGGGATATTGACTTGAACGATATCCTAGTCAAAGATGACTTACTTTTCTTGCTAGGAGACATGTGTGGGTAAGTTTTAATTTATATTGTCTAACTTACAGGCATATTAGCGTGTGTTCGTATATTGTGATCAACTTGTCTGGACGAAAGCAGTGTGTTGACAATTTTTTTTATTATCATTTTTTATTTAACACATGAGCAATTTGTGTTGTTCGGTTATATGGCGGAAAAACCCCATTTAGTAGGTTGAGTTTTACTAGTCTGACTGAAATTATAATTGACCCAATTTTTGAGTTGTAAACGGACGAATTTGCAATAAGTTCGGTAAGGATTTCCTTTGTAACGGCTTCCTGCATGTTTCGGATGTGATTTTCCCTACTTCGTTTTTGTGTGATTATTCGCCTGACAATGTGGCCAAGTGGTTAAGGCGTCTGACATTCTGCTAGGTTTAGCCCTCTACCACTGGGTGGTGGGTTCGATACCTACGCTGGGCAGTTGCCAGGTACTGGTCGTAGGTAGTGGTTTTACTGTGGGAACTCCGGCTTCCCTCCACCACCAAAACCTCGCACATCTTTAAATGACCATAGCTGTTAATAGGACGTAAAACACAAACAAACCAAACACTATTTGCAAAACTTTAAAGTTTCTTGGATGGTATTTTAGAAAATTAACAAAACTTAACCGATAGGTACAGAATATGTGCGAGTAGACTATGAATAGCCTTTTCGTCTGTCTCTGTCACATGTGCTGAACAGGTTTTGTCTATTTATCGGACATTCGGAAACTCTCGCCCAAATTACAGTACCTGTAGATGACCGAAGTGAATAGGCCGAAGAGTTTCGAATGCGTGTCTGACTGATAGACACAATTGAGCCAGGACACTTTCGCTGAACAGGTTGACTCAGTCGGATGTAGCAATAGTAAAACAATCTAAAAACCTGGGTTCGATTATCGGTCAGGCCCGCTGATTGTTGTTTTTTTTTTTACTTTGAACACTGTTGTTGATTGAAATAATGTATGTTATATTTATTTTATCATAAAAGTATCGTAAGGTTTTTACTTTTTCTCTTAAAACACTGTTGTTGATTGAAATAATGTATATTATAATTATTTTATCATAAAAGTATCGTAAGATACGGTTTTCTTTTCATAAAGGATTTATCAAATTTAGGTGAAGGCCGGAAAAAAACTTCCCAGCTCATAGTTACAGTTTTTGGCAGTGGTACGGGGATCTACAAGTTGTCAAGTAAATTTTATTGACGTGTGTCTGACTGGGACAGATGTGATGTCTTCGGGTTTTTTAAACCTGACCACCTTTCGAGTGCAATCTAAGAAACACCACTGTAAAATCCAAGTCGACATTTGACAATCCTTTTATACATTATTGTCTGTCAGAGGAATTAAAGAGAACGCCAGACATATTGTTTACGTGGAATACAATGATCAATCGAACGCTATTTATCGGAGTCACAAGTGTTTTGAAAGGTACAAAGTATTAAGGGATCGAAGGTCAATGCTTTACTGTGATTCGAAGAACATCCATTGTCTTGTGCCAGTAACATGTGTACGGAAACCAAATCCGAATCAGCAATGTTTTTTGGGAGGTAAATTTAAAGGCATACATTAAACTCATGAAAACTATATTTGGAATGACAACATGTTGCATAACATTCCCGCCTCACAAACACTAGAGTGGGAAAGCATTCATGTTCAAAAGAGAACAGAGAACCGGATACACATTTCAGATCACAAAAATCCCAACATCTTTAACAAATTATCGAACACTGCACAAACGTTTCAAAAACAAAACAAAATCAGCCATTCCCTTATCTAAAAACACATCCATGACGTCACAGAGTCGATCACATGGAGCAACTGAATCAGATTTAGTGGGCATATATTTACATAAGTGAAATCTATTTAAATTTCAAATACAACAGCATAACAGTTTATATTCAGATACACAACAGCCTACTCTTTTGACATGATGTTGCAGGCCCTGAGGTCGCTTCGTCAGTAGTCATTATGATGAATAACTCTTTGTAAACTTCAAGCTGTCAGCTGTGATCTGGCATCTGTAATTAATCCCGACATCGTCGTAGTATGACAACATGCAGTGAAAGTTAAGGATCCCTGTTACACTGCATTGGGTTTTTTTTAAGTATAGCGACACTCCTTTAACTTCCGTTTGGATATAACAATACGGCCAGGGTACATCCGTTGATCAAGTAGCTCAATTGATTAAGGCGACCGAATACCAATCTTAAGTCCAGTGTTCCAAACCCAGTAGCCTTGGTTGGGTTTTTTTCACTCAGATCACCTTTTTTTATTTTATTTTTTTTATTTTATCTTTCTTTTTTACTCATAAATGCACAGCAAAAATGGTATGGTTTCTTTACAGAAATAATTTATCAAAGATGTAGTTCTGCCGGTAAAACGTTTCCAACACTTAGTTACAGTTGTTGACAGTGGTACGGGGTTCCTTGAAAGTCTTCGCTGTGTGCACCGCTTTGGTTACACTGTATAACATGACCTTGATCTTCGGAACCCCTTTCGTATGTATACAGTAAACCTCTGATGAAATTGAATAGGCGCATTCTGTTGCACAAGGATTTTTTAAGGATCCCGGTCCAACTACACAGTGTTTGTTTAGATATATAAAGTAACCTCCCCTGAATTTCATTTTGAGTACAACTGTATCAGAGTTTGTCCATGATACAAACCTGCATTGACAGGGTGACTCAGTCCGTTAGAGCGACAGTATGGCAACTTGAGGTCTGGGGTTCAAATCATGTTTAAGCTAGGCTACATTTTCTACACTCAGAACAGGATATTTTCCAGTCTGTATTATTCCTTCGTGCAAATTGCCATCGCCATGGCAGCATGAAATATGTGACAAGTTTTGATGACTCCACCTAGATAACACCGAATAAAGTGATGACGTAGTGGTGACGTTTTCAGAAGAAATGCCCGTGCGAGCTGTTTTTCTCTGGATAGGTAAAGATATCATTTTCCTAGCAAAACCGGAAATACACACGTTAAATGTGGAAGAATTATTATCTGCTGTTTTTAGGAAAGGCATATGTCCTCGAGTTTTGAGATTTTTTTACTGAGAAACATTTGCAAGTATATTGACACTAGCATAAATAACTTGAGGCCATCATCCGGTTAAGGATTCTCGCCCCGCTGTCGAAAACTGTAACTAAGCTATTGAACTATTTAACCGGTATGACTATAAATTTGATGAATCATTTCTGAAAATAAAAAATATACCTTGCGGTGCTTTTATTTTGAATAAAAAAAATGAAATAAATCCAAAAAAAAAAAATGACGTAAAAAAAGTATCAGTGTTCTGAGTGTAATTTTGCAAAGGGACCTAACGAGGACTCGAACCCTACACTTCCAAATCATCATGCAGTCGTTCTAACCATCTGGGCTACTTAGTAAGCGATATTAGCCATATGCCGAGTCGCACTTAGTTATGCACAAAACCAAACCAAAGAGAGGTTACTGTATGCGTACTGAAAATTATTGTGAATCATTTAGCGTTTTGTCTGCAGTCAGATAGTGATCATTACCCCCGTAATTTTATCGCTTGACATTTAAATGCTGTTAGACACTTTTAAAACTAGTCAAGCTTAATATTATCCTATGTAATAAATACATTGCCTTATTTTTCGTCTAGTTATTACTTTTAAATCCTTGATTCGGATTTCACTTCAGCAATGAATGTTTTAGCAAATGTTTTGATAAAGTTGTTATGCTTTATTTGGTTATTTCGAACAGTTCTTTGAACAGCAAATTAAGTAAGTGTTGACATCAATGAAGTTGATGACGTCATAAAAGATATTGATCGATGTCACAATATCAAATGTTATAGTTTCACAACATTTGCCTTCGTAATGCCTTGCAATAGAAGGATGCAGAGCAAATGTAAATATATATTTTTCTGATGAATATGAATAGCGTGGCGAACCAGAGGGGTAATGTTGCCTTCAGAAAACCCTAACCCCACTCCGTTATTGTTTTTTATTTCATCCAATTCGTCTCCAGAAAACCCACCCACCCTAGGAAGTTAGAACCCCAATTCTTGAATTTTTCTGTTTACATCTTTATTTAGTAGATGCATATATATATATATGTTTCTCGTCCCTTCTTTCTGGTGCTTATCTCTCGTTGAATCACTTCATGTGATAGTGCATCTTGCGCAAGAATACGTCCTCTACATATATTTAGTAGTTAAAGAGTTTTCTAGAGGGATTCTTCTCCGATTTTATCATTTGACGGGTCGTCGTTGTGTTCCTTCGCTATAGAGCAGAGCCAGCGAGCGTTTTGATATTTAGACTATCAGCGTTCCTTGTCCTCGATGCTCTCAGCTTAATTGCTGCCTTCGGCTGTCTTTAGCCGAGGGGACTATTGGTTTTATATAATAGCTATATTTTCAATTGTAGTATATCAGTTCTATCTTCTTGTGATATGATGTATATGTACACGTAGCTGTTCTGTTTCACTGTGTCTTGATAAAGGAGCGGATCGCTCCGAAAATTTGACAACCTAAACTTGTCGACACTGTTGGAATTACTTCTTTACCCCATATACATATAAATATATATGTACATTTCTGTGTCGCAGTGGTTAAGGCGTCTGCCATTCTGCTATAACTAGCAAACCGCCACTGGATTGCGGGTTCAAGGCCCATGTGTGGCAGTCGCCAGGTGCTCGCCTCAGGTCGGTGTTTTTTTCCGGATACTCCGTCTTTCCTCCAAATCAAAACCTGGCACATCCTTAAATGACCATATCTTTTAATAGGACGTAAAAAACAAATAAACCAAATTATTCTTTGCTGATCTCATAACATAAACGTCATAACTGTTATATCTGATCACATGTCATACCATCAAACTTCGTTGTGACGTCACACGTGCAATAAGACATTTAATCTTCAATCCAATAATTTTCCAATAAGTTTAGTTTAAACATGCGTGTGATAAAAAGATAAAAAGAAAAGCTATATAAAAAATACCTGTTTTTCATCATTATTTGGGTAAAGGAATAAATCTATCCCAGAAGAGAAAGTCCCTCCAGGTTATCCGCATTTATCACATAACTGACCCATGTTACTATGTCATACGGCCATGTCATAGAAAAGGTATTAAAAAACGTGTAAAAACCTGAATGTGCTACGATTGGTCAAAACCGTGGGAACATATTCCTACATATTCCTTCGCCATGAAAGGGACGACTTTTATTTTCTTTACCACATGATACATTTACTGTTATTGTTAACGGATTTGAAATGTTTAATTTGTCATTATTATTTCCATTTCATTTAAAACTGTTCACTATTAAAAAAAATATGCTACACTTTGCACTGTGCGGAACGACAATACTATGATCGGTGTACTTTGGTTTTGACCTATATAGAGTCAGCTGATAACCAAAATCGTATTTAAATTTTTCAAATTATGAATGTTATTTGATAAATAGAATCTTACATTTACATTTTTAGGATATCCCCTTTATTCATGTCTATGTCATAGTCCAGACTAGATTCAACGCCAATATAGCTTCATTTTTCTGTTTGATGTTTGCACTTCTAATGACGAAGATGTTGGTTGTTTTTGCTTTGTTCTGTCGCTCGAAATGACCTTGAATATGCTTTGTCATATAAAGGAGCCGCAAACTGACGTTTGAGTGGCTGTTCCAACAAATAGAGAGATATTGTCCCCAGCCTAACGGGATAAGGAGTCTTCTTGAGCCTACCGGCGTCGTGTGTAACCAAGATGGCACCGTTAGTGATCTCACAAAGACAGGTAGGCCCCAATTCTCTCTCTCTCTCTCTCTCTCTCTCTCTCTCTCTCTCTCTCTCTCTCTCTCTCTCTCTCTCTCTCTCTCTCTCTCTCTCACGCTTTTTTTATATAATTAATTATAATTCGCTGTAATGGTAAAAAGACATATTGTCATGCATTCTAACTATTAACATTTAGGTCTTAGTTTTTTGTTAAAACGTTAATTAATTCTGTTGCACTGAAGAAGAAACTGTTATTATCATTGACTAACTAAAACAGTCATGTTTTTCTTTCTGAAAGAATATTGTAATTCACTTGGCACCAATGGGCTTCCGTAGAATTGATAACTACTGAATACGAGAAAATCTCGAGAGCGAAAATAAGCATGCAGCATAATATCAAACGTATCAACATTCTGAAAGCAAAATTAAGGCTGCCCCAACGTGGACTTTACAGGTGGAAAGCATATATTTGATTGGACGAAAATTTCACGGCATGCAGTATTTCTAGGTTTGCTTTAAAAGCAAAACCAGAATGTCGATTTGTTCATGAATAAAAATATGACAACTAAAGAGTATAACTTTTTTTAGGACGAATATGCCGATTTCTGATTTACAGTCCTTTAATTCATAATTTACCATTTTAAACCTTCATTCATATTAGTTTCAGTCATATTAACCTTTAACAAACATGATTCTGAAGAAGAAAATGTGCGTTTCCTCCCACACATCTTACATTTCTACCTAACCGTTTGCCCATCAATGTGTTTGAGTTAATCCAACAGAACTTTAACTAATCAGTGAATTGATTAAAACACATTTTTGCATATTTCTTTCAGCCCTCGGGACGTTTGGGAAAGTGAACAAGTCCATTGATTGTACTTTAAGATACACTAATTTACTGAGTAACTGTGAGACTGATGCCAGGTTCAGTTCAGACTTTCCTGTCTTCCCCGAGCAAACACTGGAAACGGACATCATCGAAAATACAATGTAAATTCACACTCTGAAATATATCAGAGCGATATAAATATATCGCAAGCAAGTCATAACGTTTTGATTTGTCAATCACCTATGACCTTAAATATTAGTGATTTTTTATGAACGATATTTTGTTTGTACTGTTTCACCTTTTTGATAACATTGAATATGACCTTACATTTAAATGTTTTTTGATAAACGATATTTTGTAATCATTGTTCTACCTTTTTGATAAATTGTGTAATTTTAGTTTTTTGTAGGTTTAATATTATTATTTAATGAATAGCAATATCAGACACGAACATTTGATGAACTTACTGTTATTTCAATCCAATACAGGATTAGCACTGCCGCTATTCGGTGCGCCTTAACCGGAGTGAGAAGGCTGGCTCCAGATTGTGGAAGTGTGCAAAACCTCCTGACGTACTCCCTCGTGTCCGAGCTAATAACGAGACAACCGTTCAAGCTTCGAGGCAACGTAAACTTTCAAACCTTTGCCGACGTCAAGGCTTAAATCTTTTGCAGAATGTAGTTTCTCAGACCAGAGGGAGAACAAAACAAATCTGTATCAAAAGTTGACTGTATAAATATTTCCGTCGGTCGGGCATCTTCCTGTATTACTATATGTATAATTCATTTATGTAATTACACGGCTCGTTTGATTGGATGAATTTTATGTCATCCTGAATTACACCTGTTTTCCTCACTTGAACATGTTTCCCTTGGCGTGATGTCTTGTTTCCCACACGAGGCCGATTTCAGCTAGCTTATTGAAATAAAAATAAAAAACTTTTGTCATATAATAAGTTGTTATGTTATTTAACACCGTTTTTTCGATCGTGCGACTGGTGGCACGACCAGCCGCAAGGTGGCAGGACCAGTAGTACGACCAATCATGTGACTACTTGACCCGCTATCATGCACGACTGGTGGTGCGTCTATGCGCGACTGGTCGTATGACCATGTTAGACCTGGCTGCGACCTCTTACGTTTTAGAATCGCAGGTAAGTAGTTTTGAACATGACCGTCGACCTTGCTGCGACTGATTTTGAACGTACGAATACCCACGATCTATGCGACTAGCCCGCGCGCAGCTAGGTCATATCCTGGTCGCAGGCCCGGTGTGACAGTGGCTTTACCTCAACATGAATATGTGTTTGTCATCGGTTGATGGTAAGCACAGGATTTTTTTATTTATTTTTTTATATTATTGCCGATAGTGATTGGCCAGGAGTGCATCACGTGTCCAACGATAAAAACCGATACTGACTTGGAGCGCGTGATTTTTGTTAAAGGACTTGCTGTTTCTAAAAATAGAATGATGACGTGTCTCCAATCGAACGCATCGTCCCGCTTCCGTAGATTTTTGCTGTGATTTTTTTTCAGATTGTTAACATTACTGTTTTGAAAATAATAAAACAACTGTAGCCTTTGACTTCGGTCGATACCTGGATTTATCGACACGAGAAAAGATGTATTAACCTCAGACTGCGTCCTCTGTCAATTTATCTTTCCTCGGGTTGATAAATCCAGGTATCGACCTCAGTCAAAGGCTATAATTGAATAATAAATCTTTTCTACAAGGTCAAAACTTGTGTATAATTTGATATTTAAATACTTTTAATTTAAAATATGCGTTCTTATTATTATTAAATAAAACAACACATCGGAATTCTGTATGGCTGATAATGGTTTTCATACTTTGAATTATTCATGTTATATTAAGATACAAGGCACCAACAAGTTATCATAAATATAAAATATTCGTTGGCGTTCTTTTTAAAGATTATTCCATGAAAATTGCATGCTCCCATGCATTATACAAAATTGTAGTAATTACGTGTTTGAAATTTGAATGTTTTAAATCAGAAATTTAAAAAATATGAAAGTGTAAGGGTCGATATCGGGACCTTTCCAGTTCACCAAAGATAAATGTAAAATATATTGGCCACCAAGTTTATGAAAAGAATTTAGCGTTAGAAAGAAAAAACTCCTTTTGATTGCTTCAGCTTACATGTAGAACGGAGAATACTAAAAGTCAAAAATATTTTACAGGAACTCTTCTCTGCGATTGCAAGGAATGCAGTGGTGCCCGTCATCTTAAGCCGATAGCAATTTAACATTAAGGTCGATAAAAGACAATTGTTCCATTGTAGAAACTGATATTTATTTCTTAAGAGATCAAGAGCAAGCTCGGACTTATAGCATCAGTGAAAATAGAGCGTCTATGACGAAACTGAATATAGCTTTACAACACTACATATGTAATTATGTCAATCAAAAATTCATTATAGCAAACACAATATAACGAAAACGAACAAGGGGTGATTATATCGTGTACTAACAGAACAAGGCGCTTGTTTGCCAGGCATTTAATGCAAAAAATGAGGAGGAGGAACAAAACGAAAGGTCACGAGTTCCGTGAACGGTTGTTTGTTTTTCATCATAATTAAAGTTAAACATGGTCTATTGCAAATAGATATATACTAAGTAAATGAACACAAGTTCCCACGACTGCTAACACATGTTTTCTTCAATTTGCATAAACAAGAACGAGGCGGGCATTGGACGCAATATATGGGAAATTACATTTGTAATTACTTACAAGCAAGTTTCTAAACATTTTCTTTATGTTAGTAAGTATGGATTGTGAAGTGAAGCGTGTGTACTCAAAGGTGTAAAGCATGTAAGAGTTGTCCAGAAATCGATATCAGTATTAAAACAAAGCGAGGCTGAATAGAGTCATTTCGGTACATATATAACAAGTAATTGTACATACGCGTACAGCGTAGCCGAATCGACATCGATTTGTGGACAACTCGTACATACTTAACACCTTTGTGTACATACGTTTCACTGGTCATTTGCATGATGAAGGTGACAGAGTACATACCGTGCTAGTCATCGAAACGTCGCATATAATACTTTTTGGTTGTGCTTTATGGATCTTGTCACATTACTAACAAGCAAAGGCTATTCTTACTGGTTTAGACTCATATATTTCGAACACGCCTTTATAAAATATCCTCAGATAGGTTATAAATCACAGAGTTTATTGCTTGCAATATTTCGCTCAAACATATAGCATGGAATTCAAAGTACCAGTCTTTTTTTCTGAATCAACGATTTTTCACGGGAAATACATCATTATCAATGTGTTTAGTCTGTATCCCGACAAACATCTACCAATCTTTGAGTGCATCTTGGCATTGCAAAAACACCACAACAATTGTGATGCGTAAATAAGGTAACAACATCACTTAAAAAAATGAAATTTCTTTTGTAGAAGGGTTTTGTATCACAACCAGTGCGTGTTCATGTGTGACACTTATATGTTTGGGTGACTAGTACGGTACCTTCTCTGTCACCTTCATCAGACAAATGACCAACAAAGAGTTAATTTACTATCGTATGACCATGACATTGCATTACCACTATATAACCCTACCTTATTCAGTTGGCATTCATATGGGTTATGAATGCCATCACCCGATTGTTGACGTCATAATTGTTACATAGGATACCACTGACCCTCCTTGGGCTATGGCTGTTCTATTCACTGAAAAAGCATACACAACACTACATACATTATTCGAACTAAATGCTGAATGATATATTATTCATGTATATACTTTTATATAGTAAGTGTAATTGAAATTTCTATGAGATGAACAGATTCCAAAAATGGTAAATATAAGTATTGACCTGCTTTCAGTTGTCATTCATAGGAAATATGAATACTAAGTTTAAAAAAAAGGGCAAATCCAACATGACGCTAGCGCGCTTCAGTGAATTTGCATTTGTCCAGTTGGCAATCATGTCTCTTATGAATGACAACTGAAAGCAGTTCAGTGCTTAAATGAGTTGGCAACCATTTTTGATTAAAAACAATGTTCTGAAAATGAAATATTCAGCGGCGCCAGACCTGGACTCGAACCCTAGACCTCAGAGTGTAATGTCGTCGGACGCTACTTTGTCACGTGTGCTACAGTTATATTCCGAAAGAAATCAAGGGAAGTGTACTGTTTGTTTGAATTTTCTTGTATTTGTCCTACAGTTCAAGTTAAAATTAATTTATTTACTTAAGCTTTACAGCTCATCAGTTGTGCATATATACAGTGCAACATAAAGAAAACAATTGAACAACAACATACATACACACCACTTCCGCACCTACTCCTTGAAGTGTAGAGAGATATCTTGCACTGCTAAATATAATGTAATTACTAATAAAATATTATTTGATGATAAGGACATCTCTTTATTTTCTGTGGATAACAACTTAATTATTTTTTACATACTTGTCTGATATAGAAAGGTTTTATAAATGAATTGCGTAAATCGGAACAAAATGGCCACAGCTAAAATAGATATGATATCAAAAATACCTTTGTGGACGGTTTTAACGATTAATGTTAGTTAACTCTATAGCGATTAGAATGGGATCTATCACGGAATATTTTGAGTCGTAACCACGAAAAAATCAGAGGTTATGGTAATGACTGATAATAATAAGCATCGATGTGACTGGCACCGCACTCAACAAGTTGCTATTAACAATTGAACAGCGACAATCCTGCAAACACGTATACCAAATATCCATGTATCCAGTCAGAATATAGAGAAATTCTGATCTTACACTATCTAGTATTTCCCCCCAAATAATTTAGAAGTTTCAAAATCCAGCAATTTCTAGTGACAACGACTTGCTAAGAATGACGTCGACAGGCTTATCACGGTTTCACTTTGCCGGAAATATTTTTTCTTGAAATGAAGATGGCTCGATTATCAAAGTTCCGCTTTAATGCAAACAGCTTGTTGGAAATGAAGGCGTCTGGCTTATCAAGGTTCCAATCTAGATCTACCAACCACAATTTGCTGGGACTGAAGGTGACCTCTCCTGTAAATATTTAAGTCTCAAAAAAGGCAAAGGTGCTACCTTCTCTCAAGCTATTATTATATTCAGGCCTTAGAATAGCATTATAATTAAGGTACACCACATGCTATCAGGTCATACAACACCGCTAACAATGAATCGAAATGTATGCACTGAAGTTAGATTACCGGACCAAGTTGCGTCCATTGATAAAATCTATCGAATATACTTTAGGCTAATTATTTGTTGAACTGTTGTTTATCACATCAATACTTAAGCCGTCATGACTGAACATTTCCGTTCAAAGTATTTGTATATCGATCACGTTTAATATATGTTTACCTGAATTACAATGACGATAATCACATTTGTTTGAATTCAGACCGGGCAAATTGTGGATGCTATATTTCATATTAAATTATTTCTAAGCAAACAAATCAACTTTAATTCGAAAACATAAATGACATGAACAATTTTAACTAAACATGGATCTGCAAGCGAGTTAGTGAACACCTTTTAAAAGAAATCCCAAGTCTAGTTTGTTCAACCAAATAGATTGAAACATCCCTTATTCATTTTTCATTTGGTGGTATATCTTGCCATCAATTAATTCAAGTCGAGATGATTATGACGCCAAAATATTTCTTGCTAAATCGACTGATCATGATAATTAAGTCGAATAGTTGTGTTAGTTATCAAAATACTTCTCTCGCTATCATGATAATTAAGTTAACATATCAGGAAAGCTTTAACGCTAAGATATTGCTGAACATTTTGGTTATGCATCAACCCTCGACTAATATCAGCCCTCGAGCCTTTGACCTTCGATGCAAGGAAGGACTTGGAAATTATCACAGCATTACATATAACTAGCAATAATTAAATTTGTAACCTTAATAAACTCGACCATGCATTGATCTGGATAAGTCCATTATTATGTACAGGGGTGAAAGGGTTAAGTGTAAAAGTTCAAAGACCAGGGTACAACTACTTTGGACTAATTTCCGACAATGAACGAACTATTGATGTGATCGAACAGGGACATACTTTTATAGTAACTGAGTACAAACCTTTATTTACTAAAACCTACGCGCTTGATTGGAAACTAGTCATGGGCAGGGCTTAAACAAAATAAAATACATCTGAATAGCCTTCATTAATACACTTCAGTGATTGTTACGGCTGTCAATCGTGTAAGCGACCACCATCAAATAACATGAATGTTCATACATTGATTTGCCTTCTGCTATGTAAGTATAATTTGAAAACTTACATTTTTACAAGAATAATTAGCCATTGTCAACTAAACGTAATTATTATAACATGAAATTGCAAGGTTTTGTTACCTAGTTATAAAATCTGGACCCCAGAAGCAACGATAAGTATCACCATCTTTTTACCTTGATCTCATATTTGAAAACTAATCTAACCTAAAATATCAAACAAATATATCATTGATTTTTTACCAGACAAAAAAATGCAAATCGCTTTATTTCTGGGTTTTTTATGGTTTAAAAGTCAACGGAGACTTGTAAAGATAACTGATTCGTAGTATGAATATTACGTATTAAAAAAACTAATTTAGTTATGTTTTCAGTTTTGGCAAATGGTCTCGGCCGCAGACTTCGGAAAAATGATATTAGACGCATATTGCGACAGCACAACTATCACAGACAACAGCTTGCTAATGGAATGTATAACATAGCGGCAGCAAATATGAAGAAAATGGTAAGTGTTGTGTTGAATTTTAAGAGTGATTGTGATATACAAACTGTACACTGTGTATATACTGTTACTGTATTCAAAAATATTGATATCTTGCTATGCCAACGAAACTTAATCACAAATAAATGGAACCAATGTAAAGCAAAAAATCTTCGCGTGAAGAAATATCGAAATTATCGTAAAAAATATAATGTTCAAGACCTGCATACACCAAACACCAGAAGGGAAACCTGTGATACTATAATCTTACATGTTATATGCTGCTATCTTAACCTAACGTATTTTATGTGTGCATGTGTGTTATGTATCTTTTTTCTTACTCGTGTTGTAAATATAATACAAATAAAGGAGAATATTTAACCAACCTTTTTTGACAAGTAAACTAGATACCTTTCAACTATTGTAAAAGTGAAAATATCTGCGTTATGATTCTTAAAACAAATCGTGGCTATAGTTTTACAAATTCTATAAATCTTATTTTTTTCTAATTTAACTTTTGCAGAAGCTAAATGCACGTCAAGAGCTCAGTTTGCTGGTAATCCTACTTATACCCCCTTCAAATTCTTTAAAAAGGATATGGACAAATCATATAAAGAAAATCATGTGGTGCATAGTATCAAATAGGAATTCGATTGTAGATGTTTTACCTTCCAAATGTTGCAACTCTCAATAATACTTCGATTACATACAAAGACCGGTTTATTTACAGGATCAATCCTCTCTCCATGCGCTTAACCAAAACATAAAACTTAACACCATCCTGGATACTTCAGGGGTTACGCTCACTTACGCTCTGTGCACCCTGGAATTTGTCATAGCAAAATTGATGGCATAAGACTAGCTATTTGATTGGTCTCAGGTAAAATAAAAACCCTTTTGCTAGGCTGATACCTGCTCTTTGAAGATTACAGATGAGCGACACCTGCCTTCAATACCTGTTAATTTTACTGTTACGTGACCGAGAGATTTGTTTGATGTGCATTAATGATCAAACTAGTCTTCTCGTCTCATGCACAATGTGTCGCACACTGAGTCTTCGATTTTCCCATGATATATTCCAGAAGTGAACAGAGCGAAAGTGAGCATAACCACTAGACTATCGAGGATGACTAAGACATATTGTGACACGAACTACATTGGAGCGACATTAGTCCAATAGACATTTTACAAAGGTCGCTTGTTGCCTAATTTTTTCATGTTGGAATTTCGTGAAATGAATATTTTACATACAAGATTGCGCCATTCATGTAGTGGTTTAAAGTATGATTTGTATAGAGTTAATATTATAACTGATCCACTGTATGTATGTGGAAATGAGTATGAAAACGCAATACATTTTTTTTATTATTATTATTATTGTATGCTGTATATAAGACTAACACACATCCTGATTGATGATATCTCACGTTATTGTAATATTTTCCCTCAATCTTATTCTTTAAAGTTCTACAAAACTGTCTGATGAAGACAATGAAAATATCTTCCAAGTAGTTCAAACCTACATTACAAATAGCAGCAGATCTTAAAATTCAGTATTATATTAAGAAATTGAAAGCTGTTGTTGTATAATCTCTCTTTCTTATTCTCCTAATCTTTTTTCTTTCTTCCTTTTCTTTCCTTTCCTATTTTTGATAGATATATTTGTTGTTGTTATCATGTAATTTATATAATAAAATGTATTGGAGAGGGCGTTTCAAAGTTGGATAACTTGTGCCTAATCATTTTTGTTGAATGACAAATAAAATGTGTTCAAATCAAAATCAACAAATTCTACGAAAACATTTGCTATATTTTTTACATCAAATACCATTATGCCTTACGCTGAATTGAAATAACATCTGAACCATTTCATAATTAGTCATTGATCCCTCAAACAGACTTATGCCTTTTCAAATATCATGTTGTCAGTATAAAGGTTTGGTGGTCGATAGAATGTAGGCACGTTTGATTAATAGTTGTGTTCACATATAAGCCAGGGTACACTTTTGATTGATTTTATGGTGTCAAACATACATAGTATGTTTCATGTTACGTTTTTGTAAGATATGCTTTGTTTTTGGTTGTTGTTTTTTACAGAAAATATACCATTTTGGAAATTTATAACTTTGTTAATGATATTTTGTGTAAACTGTTAAATAAAGGTAGTCTATCATTATTTTGCAGAAAGAAATTGGGTTTCCAATGGGGAATTGAAACAGCTAATATACTGTAAGAGTGGTAATATTTGCGTTGAAATGCCTGCGTTATTACTCTTTAAATTGAAATCAGTGTGGTGATCCGATGAAATCTTAATAACAATAAAACAATTGTATCTGCTAGAAAGTGACTTGGTATCTTAGGAATATATGTGACAGATAAAATAAGTCTGCGAAATGTCGGCTTCAGAATGAAGAAGACAGATAAAATGTCCACTTTAAGTTGTTCCGACGCCAGGAGTTCATGAAACGGTATTGTATTAGGCATTTTTATCTGACTCATTTATGACAAAAACAAAATAGTATTAAATTAGGTTTTTTTCAGACATGGAGTGCTTTACTTCAAAAAAAGACGAGCAGACTATTGAGTTGTGATATGTTGACAAAAAACCGGTACAGGAACATAGATATCAACCTTGGCCAAGTCTACGGCAGACGTTATGGAAACGTAATTAAAGGATGGTTTAAAGAAATTGTGTTTTTTCGGCCGGAATATCAGATGTGTGTAAGGTCATGGCAGTGTGCTCATTTACTGAAGGTGAGAGACCAGTAAAACAAGGTTCGAATCTGAATCCTTTCGATTGGATGAACCAAAGACATACTATACAAATAATATTTAGGGTTGCAACGATATATCGTATCGTATCGCGGTACTTTCTTATGTATCGTATCGAATTGTTTTGTTTGCCTGTATCGCGATACACTAATTATAATATAACAGTCCTAAATTATCAATCAATTTTTTATCAAACTCTCAAAAAGTGAACCTTTTTTTCGTTATCCTTCAGTTTAGATGTGGTCCACTGTGCAGTCATACCCAAAAGTACTTAAAATCATACAAAAGATATTTCGATAGAATGTATCATCATGTTAAATGTTATTGGAACATTTGCACACGTCATAATAATTGAGAGTTATCGCTCTTCTCACGTGCTACTCCTGCATTTGCATCGTTCATGTTCTTGCTATATCATTACAGTGAAACTAATTTTGTTATTCCTCAGATTCTGTATTTGAATATTTGAAGATGTGTGAAGATATTTGTGCATGAAGAGAATTTGGTGTTGTATACATATTTATGAATATAGTTTAATTATAAAGTCGGTGACTGATCCTCTATCCGAGCATTTGGGATCAGCAAAATATATCGTAAGCAAGGACGTTTCTATGCCTTCTTTTTATTTTCTATGGTTCTAAAGACGATTGGTAACCGATACTTTTTAAGAATCCTGTCCCACTGTAGGTAAGAGTTATATTTTTAAATAAATCATGCATGCAATTTTGTTTTCCAGATTATCAATGCAAATTATGATCGAGTTGGGTGCTCTCTAAAGCGGTGTTCTTCTAACAGAACACTATTCGGATGTCTATACAGAGAAAGGTATTACAATGTTGTTTTTTCTTAATTTTCATGTTTTACTTAATTAACATTCGCAATTAATGCCGACTTTATTGTTCAATGTGAATGGAATGAACGAAAAAGCATCTTTATATTTCATTTTTACATTTTAATCACAACACAGTTTAGTCCATCCCTAAATAAGCAAATCCATGCCCCATTCATTCTCATTGTCACGTGTTTATATTCCTTAACTCAAAAATCTCTCAGTCAAGAAATATCTATTTATTCCTGACTCACTTCTGTGTCCTGTTTTTACTCCACAATATTTTTTTTAACTAACTCTAAAATAATCTACCAACATGAATCTACGTTCTAAAACAGTATTGCTTTAACTACTAAGTTTGTCAATAAATTAGATATCACCTCTAAATTTCATATTCCTCAACTCAAAACTTACGTAACGACCCTTACTGCCCTTACAAATTTAATATCTCTTAACGAAATTTTGTTTTATTTAAAATGGTGATTAATTTAAACTGACAAAACATCAAAAATCTTGCCCGACGAGATCACTATCAGCTAGTAGCACAAACAACTGATGTCATTGACTAGACTTTCTACTATCTAATGAATTACAAAGAGCCGCTCCAATCTATCCAATCAAATTCCAGCTAGCTTCAGCTTCTTATATATTCAACCCAGTAAAGTTTCGACGTTGTCCTTTATTGGTTTTTGTTTTATATGGCAAAACGTCCTAATCACAGCTAAAGTCACATAAAGACGTGCTTCCATATGCGATCGTTTGCGTACATGTGTGTATGTATTCTGGATTAAGATATGTTGATGTTTGCCCCTGTCGTGATAACGCGGATATGGTGCCGACTTTATGGTGTTATCTCACAAAAATACCATGCCGAAGGCTTTATGCAGTGTTCCATTCGGGTCATATTATACTTACAACGGGTTAACCAATTGTTGCTATTACCTAAAACAGCCCAAGATTTAGTATTATAATCACCATTTTACGGGCTTTGGTATGTCCCGACATGGGGACAGAACTCACTGCATTCCTCACATAGGCGGATGTTCAAAACTGAACCAAAAGTGGAGGTTTTGCAAGGCAAGACGAAAGGAAAAAACAAAAGTAGGTAGGAAGTGGAGAGAAGAATAAATATTCCGAATGTGCAATGGGTGCAGCAAAGTTTGTTTATTTTCAGAAACAATTGGATTTCCGATTTTCTGAAGTTTAGAATGTCCTCCAAAGTAGTTTTGGAGTCGAGTTTTGGCAGTTCATATTTTGCCGCCGCCATATTGTTTACGCTGGATACCTGTTCCCAAGGAAAGATAACTCGTACTACGAACGATAACTCCGCAATATGCAAAGACGGAATAGCTACTTTGGTATTTTTTGTGTCCCAAAGTAGAATAAGGTTTGAGACAAATCGCTTAACTTCTCTCCAAGAACAATTGAATACTTAAAGAATATTGTCGGATTCCGTTTGTTCATTCTCTTTTTTAATTGTACCTGAACAGCAATGTCGTCTACCATATCCTTATTCCTCGGTACCGATATTGTCTTCGGCAGTTTAGACAATTTAAAGTTCCATCTTTTTTGTCCCTAGCATTATAGACGAGTCTTTGACGGACGAAATAGCTGTATGATGCAGTGTAATTCATATTTGGCATACTGTATCTACTAACAATTGTTAACGGCGCATGCGTGTGTTACGTCTATCTTTCTGGATACAAGGTGGTGGACTCTGCTGATTGGTGTTTTAGTCCCCGAGGTTTGCCATAACCTTGATGACCACAGTTATCTTTTGAGTAGTGATACGGTTCAAAATACACACTTTTCTAATGTGATTTACTTTTGAATTAACCAGTACTCGACTACATTTAAAAGTTTATAAATTAAAGGGGTTTTCGCACCTGGCCCTCTGTTTCTTCTGTAGTTTAGAAATGGAATTCCATCTTTTTGGCCCCATGCATCACCGATGAGTGCATTTTTTGATATGCTGTATTTATTAACGTTAATGGTGCATCACATGTGTGTTACGTTCATTTCTATATACTAGTCGTTTTAGTTGTTGATTTTTGTATATTTCAGTACAGAATCGTTTTCATCATATCCACTCTACAGACCTGGAAAAGCATGCACAAAGTGTGAGGGGGACTCGTCTTTTTGTGAAAATGGTTTATGTGGTAAGATGTTTTCACATTAGTTATTCGTGTATATTAAGATATTCAAATTAAAAATATATATATCATTACAAAAATAATGATGTTTTTGTTTCAATGAAATTAATTCCTTTTTCTCTTGTTTTGATAGTTCCTTGCGACTCATATCCAAGCGCATGTGGTACGTATGTTATACACTTTCCTAATAATACCATTTATACAGTGAAATATAGAAACAGAACAATATGATTATTTTTATCATCAGTTTATTAAAGATCCCTGCACCGCTGCCAAAACCTGTATTGGAATCTGTTTTTCTGGCATGATATAGCGTTGATTACTCATTTCCGAAAAGAAAAACCGTACCTTGGACCTTTATGAGAAATGATAAAGAGGATGAACAAAATAAAATCAACAAAAATGTTCTGCGTGCAAAAATATGGCGAGATTCGAACCCTGGACTTCAGATTGTTGACTATCGCTCTTACTAATCGAGCTACCTGGTCAACGGTATTATTCTGGTCCAGCTGTACTACTGTTACGTCCAAACGGAAGTTAAGGGGAGGTAACTGTATATAGGAAAAACCACAGTGCAGTGGGATAGGGATCCTTAACATAATTTATACAAATACTGTAAGAAAGATTTATATTTCTCATATTCGTATGTTCTTAAAAAGGTTGTGTGATATTGTAAATATGTTTTCGATTTTTGCAGACTGCCGAAAAACTTGCCATAAACCTTTCATAGGATCGGGTGAGCTGAATAACACTACATGCCAATGTAAGTGTCAATTCGGAATGGGGCCTAATTGTGACGGTGAGTACTCTCTGTAAGGTTTTGTTGTCCTTATTTACCGGCATATAAGGATTGAAAGGCATTGGTTTTCAATTTCAACAAACATCGGTTACAAACATATTCCATGTAGACCGCTACCGGCATATATGATAAAGGATACTGTTCAATCCTTATATTTACATTCAAAATTGTCAGTTATTTTTTTTACCTCAATACAGATATTTCCTTATATTTTCAATACTGAAATGTCTGTGTTGTCAGTACAAACGAGATTCTTGGAACAGCCTTACGTCCCCAAAATGTTTGCTTCTTACGGTTGTCTCATGTTATTCGAGGCGGGAGGAGAAGCTTCAAAATGACGCTGATAAAATTGCGTTCATAGCTTTATGAACGCAATGTATTCTGGTAATGCTTATAGAGGAACTAACAGTGGCAATGTAAATATAACATAGTGTTTCTTTCATTCCATCTCGGTAATCAGTTGTTCCTCAATATCTTAAGTTCCTTTCTCCCTTGCGTCTCTACTTCTGCATACTCTGGTATATATTCTAGTTCCTCATCAAAATATTGCTTTTAAAGGTGTTGGTGTTTCATCCTGGTATATTAATCACAATCAACGACACAATAAAGCAACAAAATGTTTGCAGACAGAGATACAAATCATACATAACTCCGGGTGAAGGAATCATATACATAAAGACAGTATTTCCAGTAGAAATAAGTTAATTCTAACCGGGAGATGTCGTTGATTTCTTAAAAAAGGTTCTAGGCCCGTATTCGTTAACCTGTTCTCATGCTCAAGCATGGGTTATTTGCTCAAATCATTTTTTTTTTAAAACTCATGTTAAATAATGTCAAACGATCAAAAAGTCCAATGGAAACAATGAAAACAATATCCAGCTTTAAATCTTTTCTAATTTTCTCCAAATCATTGAAAAACAATTTTGATTTTTATTAATTTATAACCTCAAGACAAATTGCTTGAGCATAATAATGGGTGGTCAGATGATGCAATGGATAGCGCACTCGCCTTTCACCAAGTTTGCCGGGGTTCGCGTTCCCTATTGGATTCGAAAAGGTATGGGGTCACCTGCTTGACCACATGGGTTTTCTCCGGTAACTCCGGTTACTCCGGATTCTCCCACATTAAGACCCCCGCGTGCCAGCATCCGGCCCAACAAGAGTGATTTAATAAGTTTAAAGATTTGTTTCCTAATTGTTGTAAAATAACATTTATGTTAATAAATATATTTAAAAATAGTTTCATGAATATGGATCCTTGTTTCGATTAACGAGTGATCAATGCGTTAAAACCAGTTGTTTAATACAATACTACGGTGTAGCACGAAGTAACAAACCACCATAACACAAAACCAGGAACTCAAGTCGGCAAAATAGAAATCGCAGAGGCATTTAAGCAAAAGAGGAAAAGTAATAAACATGGCATAAGCCAGAGGCGAATAGAAGCGCTCTAGAAGGGCATTGTTTCTCGCATTAAGCGCCCGTCAAATGTTTCTTGTGAATTTGAGGAAAAGATGTAGGTTAGCAACTTTCACAGAAAAATCGAACTCTTGATTTGTCGAAGCAGACACTAAAATTGAATTGCAAACAATGTGTTGACCGTTAAATGTCCTCCGTGTAGATAGCAAGCTCATATTCTGAAAACAATGTAGGTCAACTTCACCCATTTTGTGGAATTCAATTTGTATGATGCTAAAGGATTTGTGCAGTAAGAAATCCTAATGGAATTGTTTTTAAGCATAGTTGGTTATGTCTGCAAACAACAATATTCTATATTTAGCATCTTCGTCTGCTCCAGTGTCCCCCATCTCTCAGTTTTCGAAAAAAAAAATTGACGATTTCATTAGCTGAAATTATAGAACGTCACAGATTTTTCTTTCCTGCAATGAAAAGAAGTACGAGTTTTGATTATGAGAATGTATCTAGACAAAATACGAAAGAATCGTGTAATGTATTAATTGGATCATTTGTGATGAATTGTAAGTTGATAATTTGATCGCCGATAGGTTTAGGTTTAATATTGTTTAACGTCCTTTTAACAGCTTAGATCATTTAAGGACGCGCCTCCATGTGTGTTGTGTAAGGGTGTATGCATGTATGGTTGCCGGACACAGAGTATGTTGTTGTATTTGCCTCCTTGTGATAACGCGTATCTGATGCCGACTTTATAGTGCTATCTCACTGAAATACCACGCCTAAAAATGATCAAATAGTATTTGTCGATATCTATTTTATTGTCTGCAGAAGAGTGTCACAATCCTGAACAGTATCAGGACTGGGATATATGTTCTCTAATCACACAAGAAGAGTGCGCCTCTCCCGACTCTGACGAGCGAAAATTGTTAGAGGAATTCTGCCCGGAACAATGTTCTTGTCGTAAGTTTTTCGCATACTCACACAAATATTTGTATTTCAAAATGTTTGAGAAAATATAATAATGCCTTATGGTAATGCAATACGTGTTTTGAAATTGCCTTTCATTGCAAGATTCGTAGTTTCTGGCATTAAATAGACAAGAGGTAATGTATGCATATTTACAAAAACACGAAATAATAACAACCAACGATGAAATACATTTACTTGTAATAAGAAATTAATAGATATAGGATGTGAATATCATCACCGTTCGCTGTAATGTCAATATATCTTGAGGTACTCGGATGAGTAAGTTAGCCCACTAAACGTTTACCAAGACGACCGCAGTTTATTTCTCGGATCGGTCTTGTAAAGGTATTTCGTTACCTGTCCGACTATGCGGGTTTTCTCTGGGTACTCCGGTTTCCTTGGCATCGCTCCCGATTACTGATATGTTGGAACGGGAGCGATGTTAAGACATATTACTTAACGGGAGCGATGTGAAGAAATATCAGTTAACGGAAGCGAGGTGAAGATATAATTTTATTAGATTAGTTTCTGGAGTGATTAATATAAGAAGTTGGTTTCGTACTTGTTATGTAATAAATAACTTTTTTATATAATACAACTTCTTTTTAAGGTGCATAATGTTTCCCTTGCATACACACGCTCAATCAAGTTAATAAGACGCTAAACAAAATTAAACCAAACCTAACCAAAAGTATACGGTTTAGCAGTTGAGTTTTGTTCTTTGTTCCCATGCTATGTTATTTGTGTTTGTGTATTTCAGGAAGATATCCGACAGTTCAAGATATGGCCCTTACTACGTTGAACTTATAATTAAGAAGAATCTACGAAATTTGATAAAAGAAGCAGTTTTGAAATAGTGTACCATCAACGAAACCATTCATCACATTAAGGTCACCCTGTATACAACGATTGACCATGCACAAAAATAATGCGTAAATGGGTCCCAAATAAATCTCTAAACTAGTCCTTCACTAAACATCTTTGAACTCTTAAGGTACCGCTTCCGGTAAAGAAAACAACAAAAGAGTACCGAAATGTGGACAGAACCATAATTCGATCTCAAAATTGATAAAACAATAGCAAATATGAACAAAGGAACGTCTTACAAGAAAATCATACAAGTAAAATAAGACCAGGTATTCCGGAAGGGTAAGCGTCCTCTGCATCATCGATGACTACCGCCATGTAAATCTAGGTCAAATCGAAGTTAATGTCATGTCCTCAAATCGAGAACTCGGGGAGTGACAACAAAACTACAAGGCACTCTGATGAACGTAATAATAAAATCGATCTTCATATCGCACAAAAAAGGCATATTTCCCTACAAGATATTAATGGCGACCATAAAACTTATCGATAGTCTTCATCTTTGGAAAACATGTGTTGTAAGTTTGTCCGTCAGTAGTCGATATCTATATCTTATTTGCACTCTTGGTATGTCATGACATAATCGAAGGCTCATTGTTTCTCCTGTAATTTCTTTTAGACATGACAAACTGACCGATATCTGTCCTGTGAAATTTAAATTATCCTGCCGCGCGATTTATTTTGATTTCTCCTTTATTTCATTTTCATCAAAAGGTATTAAAGGATGCGGAATTTTGTGATCATCTGCAAAGTGACGCGTACAGAGACTTCGATTTTGTCTTGTCATACTCTAAGGAAGTAGATAAATGTATCACACCTTCACGAAACAATATTAAACACACATATATGGTATCCCTTTGGAATATATTTTGTGTAGAGGGAATGTCGGTTGACAAATCAAAGTACGCCATTGGGTATGTTTAATAATGTCGATTTTTACCTTTGACGATAGCTTGCATTTCTTGTGAGCTGAAAATTAATTTACTTAACAAACAATGGTTGAGCATCCAGCTTAACTAAATAAAATATGTATTTTAACTTATATTTTTTTGGTATATCAAACTTAAATATTCTTATCTATGATTCGCTTTTTTTCTGTTAGCTGAATCTGATAAATTTAACAAGTAATAGATGATTATCCTGCTAAATTTTATATAAATAATTTTATGATGTATCTAACTTTCAAATGCTTAACGATGATTCACTTTCCGCGGGCCTAACCTGATTTTTTAAATATATACAATCTGCTCGTAATGATTCATCAGTTATATTAATAATTGCATGAAATTAAATGAAAAAAAATCGTAGTATGACTTTTTATTTTCTGCGATTTTTTCTTGCTGCCATATTAGATCATACAATTGGCCAATGAAGCGACAGAGCTTTCAAATAGAAATCTCTCAATGAAGATTAGGGTTTGCGATATCAATATAGGAATATTTTAAATAACAACGAAATACTTTTAAAACACTCATTGAGTTAATATGAGTTATTTCCCTTTAATAAAACATCTTTCGGTACCTGTGTGTGTAAGTTATAAAGTTATCTTATTGATAAAGAAACAAAAACAAAATATAAAAGAAACCTTTTTTCTTGAAGTCATAAATAAAAATATCAAAATACTAGAAATTGAAGAATATATATGTGAAAGCTAAGCATTTAAATAAAATACATTTCGACCGTTTTCTTGTATTCATCAAATGAAAATTTGTTATCAGTAAATTTGAGTTATCTCTCTTTACTTATGTATGTCAGTTCAAAGACGGTTGAAATAACAATGATTAACATATACCCTGATCAAAGTTTTGATAATGCTAAAATATCTTGAAAAAAAAAAAAAAATGATAATATGGAGAAAGTTTCATCATTGATCAGGACTCATTGTACTTCATTGTTAAAAGGCATGGGGTCACCTGTCCGAACACCTGAGTTTTCTCCTGGTACTCCGGTTACCTCTCACATTAAGACTTCTCCCGCGCTAACATCCGGGTCAACATGAGTGATTAATATAACTTGTATTTAGTTGTTTCATATTTTTAGTAATAGAAGAAAAGTTTATTTCATATTGTACTTCATTTCTTAAATCTCAAATTTTGCATAAACCTGATACAAGACTGTCTTGAATACAAACAAGGGGTTTATTGCGGTCGATTTTTTTAAATGAATTTAAGAAATGAAGTTGCTTTGATTTTTGTAATATTCAACTGAATAAAAAAATGTCTGACCAGAAATATGTTTCTTTTTGTTGCAAACGTTTATTTTACATTTGTGCAGAAAATGAAACTTGTGTTTCAGATATCCCCGGTCTATAGATCTAGAGAACACCTTTAATTTGTATTAAGACCACATGTATATGGAGAACATCTGTTTAATCTTCGTATATTTACCACCTACAAATGTATATGTATGTAACATTTTCATGTATCTTTCATTTTACTTAATAAGGGATGTTCCATATGATTCTTTCACTTTTATTAAAAAACGGTCTATAAAACAATAACTGTCCATAAAAACATATTTCACTTTCTTTCATGTGTGGTCTTACAGACACCTATCCTTTTTTGTTTAAAGACCTTAAAATGGTATTTGTTACGGCCTCTTTGTTATTCCCTGTTTAACGTTCAGCATTAAGGGGAATGGCAACAACTGGTTCACCCGTTGTCAGTATAATATTACCAGGTGAAATGCTGTGCTGGGGGTCTTTGGAATGGGTTTTCAGTGAGATAGCACTATAAAGTCGGCATCAGATCCGCGCTATAACATGGAGGATATCACACCAACATACCCTGTCTCCAGCACACATACACACATGCACACAACCATAACACACATGGAGGCGCGTCCTTAAATGACCTTAGCTGTTATAGGACGTTAAACAAAATAAAACCAAACGAAGCAGCATCATAATTAAGAGCCTTTATTGGCAAATAAATCTGAAAAATTGAATAAATCGTGAAACATTTCTACGATTTAACGATATTGTTGTATTTTTCATTTAATATATTCCAGTTTTTGCACTAATGTTAATTTTACATTGCACTTACCAATCAGAGGGTAGTATTTCTTTGACATCATATTCAGAAATACCAATGCAAATTCGCTTGACGTGCCAAGGATCATTAGTTTTGTCAATTCAGCAACATGTCCGTTATTCGAAATTGTATTCTTTCGTCAACTGGGACCCTTTAAAATATTTTCCGATACTGATTCAATTTATTTTCCATGAACGATAGATTTCACTCTCGTTTATCGTCATCATCATAAAATGATGACGAGAAACGAGAGGAAACTCTTTTGTTTATGGAAAATAATTGAAAAAACTTAACGCGATAAATTAATGATTGAATTAGATTTCAATTTGTAGATTTGTTTTGCTACATTTCACCATTCCACTCTTTATCGAAATAGATCATCCAATATGTACAAACACATAGGGACGAAAAACATGTATTTCAATATCAAAGAAAGGCTTTCTGTTTGTTGTAAGATGCCACTATTGGGGACCCCCTGCAGAAATGGAGATTTTTTTGTTTTTTGTGTCTTTCACGGGAGGACACGAACGTGGCCAGAAATTAAACTGCACCAAATCGCCTTATTTGCTATCCTTGTATTTTCCCTCTTTTGCCAATCTTTCTTTTTGGGAGCCTGAAGTTGGTTCCTAGTTCCTAGTTCCGTTTAAGATAAACGGAACTAGGAACCAGACCCTACTTCCGTTTAAGATAAACGGAACTAGGAACCAGACCCTAATTCCGTTTAACATAAACGGAACTGGGAACCAGACCACAGTTCCGTTAACATAAACGGAACTGGGACCCAGACACTAGTTCTGTTTAAGATAAACGGAACTAGGAACTAGACACTAGTTCCGTTTAACATAAACGGAACGAGGAACCAGACCCTAGTTCCGTTTAACATAAACGGAACTAGGAACCAGACACTAGTTCCGTTTAAAATTGAAATAACACTATCAATCGAACTTCGACCAATATACTAGGTCTGCTTCAGAAAAACATCAAAGCCAGACTCTTATAATCGACTGGGAACTCAAATCTGAATCAAGTACAGGAATCGAACCCACAACCTTTCACACGAAAATTAAGACCACCATAGCCTCTATAAAGTAATTGGTCTTATACGGAACTGAGTGTCAGACTCCAGTCACGTTTTTCCTTAAACGGAACTGGGAACCAGAGCGGGGTCCGTATAGGAAACAAATATGTTTTTTTGTAATTCTTTCCCTGTCTAATTTCGTAAAACGGAAGGTCAAAGGCCCGTAGTTATATCTGAATAAATTTCTTTTTTGCTACCTAAAGGCTTTCTTTGAAAAATCATTTGTCATGTGTGCTTAGGGTTCTCCAAATTAAGCGAGGATGTTCAGGGGCTTTGTCCCCCGACTGAGACATATACACTGTTGCTATTTACGTTCAGCTTCAATTTAGAACTGGCAGCTTTGTTGTCATTTTAATGTCACAGGTTGGAGTGTCATGCTATGATGTCCAGGTTACGACATTCCAGTGAGATAACACTTTAAAGTTGCCATTGAGTGACGTCATCATCCACTGACGCCGTTTTCGCATGACCATAGCTGTGTCGAGGACATTAAACTCTAAACAAACCAAACGTAAGACGCTTTGGTTTAAATTATGTATCTTTATTTAATTTGCAATAGACAACAATGCATTTGTGCTTTACACACATTTAAAACATGGCAATGACATAATGGCAATAATAAATACATATTATGTGTCATTCGTCCGCGCAACGGCTAAGGTCGTACAAGGACGGGTGCCAACGGAAGCACTGCCAAAAGGGAAAAGTAGGAAGGAGAGAAAAGAAAAAATGAATGTCCCAAGTGAGGCAAAGTTAGGAGCTGGTCAATTTTGGTATCTCTGATATTTCCAAACCAAAAAAAGAATCTTTGATCTTACAATAACATGCATTTCGATACAGTAGGTCTAGTTTATCTCCCCGAATCTGTAGGGGAACTTATATTTAACGTATAGTTTTCTTCTAAGGTAACCTTATACACAGCAAAGGGACTCGTAAACGTCTGGTGTCGTACTTCTATGGTCAGAAAAAAATAATTATCGAGATCACTCGTCACGTTTGTCACAGAGTAGCACAAAGACATTTAGAATATCTATTGCAAATGAAATTTTTGTATTTTTCATTTTCGATTTTTCAAAATCTCAAAAACTCATTATGTAATAGAAAGATTTTAAATGTGAAATATATCTCATATAGGGATAATGAGCCATCCTCTTAACAAATTCTCTAACAAAAATCCGATAATTGTATATCTCTGCATGTGTTTAAAAATAATGCAGTTGAATTTTCGCAGATAAATTACTCAACATCATTCAATGGTCTGGTGTGTTACGACAAAGTTTTAAAAGTATTTATATATATATTGTTTTTAAATTACACGCATGAATTAATCTTTAAAAATTGATCAACGCATACTGTCCCCATTTCTCTATTTGTATAATACCTAATCATTGTACATGAAGATCGTGAACATAAAATTACGCAATATGATTATATGGTAGTCCTAACTAGAGAATGGGTACATGTTTTATTCCGCGAGATTGCAATTTATGTAGTAAGTAAAATACTGCCGCGCGAGCGAAGCATGTATGTAAGGCACGCGCGTGCAAGGTTATGCGGCGCACACAACAGGCGCTATCAAATCACACCATCTTATCTGAGCACAGTGGCAGACAAAACAACGAGTGAAACCCCAGCATCAGTTTATCTTTACCGTTCATCTACAGCTCATCGACACGCGGTGACTAATCTGATCACGTGATGTCATCGCCGTCAACACCCAGTGTTGGTGTCGTGTGCAAAAACATAAACAATAGTGTTGTTAGGCAAAAGTAGACGTCTAGTGTTTTGTCGAATGAATTCAAATATATTTGTAAATGTTGGTATATGTTGATTACATAACAATTATCAAAAACATTATCACGCAGCATTTAAAATTAGCTTTTGTGTCGTATCAATAATGTTTATTTTAAAAAATGAACAAATAACCCAAAGAATAAACGTTTTGTAACATCTCTGTAATTTATCAGTCAAATATAGTGTTTGTGTTTCTGACTTAAGGAGGGGGGGG